>NW_009630531.1:31737-50066 GCF_000690535.1 Cariama cristata
ACATGCATTCCTTGTACGGACACATTCTGGCTTAACCTTGCTCCCTCATCTCTTCAGTCTGTCTCGGATACCACCTTTACTACACCAAATTCAGGCTCTTTGTTCTTGGAACTTGTTCTCAGTTCTCTTCTTCTATTATCCCTCTTCCTGCTCCTTATTTTCTTCTCTCCTATACCATCCTACCTCTCCTTCCCTTCCTCTCTCTCTATTCCGTGTTGGCATAATCCATCACACCAAATAGCTGTCGTCGCCGACTGCAAAGCCCCATTCTTTCTGAGGTCGTTCACACTGCGTTTTCTTTATTTCTTCATTAATATTAACCTTCAGTGTTAATCAGTGTCTAATCAGTGACACCTTCAGTGTCTAGCCTGCAGATCATCTTTTTCTTCTCTTTTAAATACCAGCTCGCCAAGACAGGTAAATTGATTATTTATAAAGCACCATGTAAAGCCAGAAGATTTATACAGGTTTTGCAGAACAAAAGTCTTAAAGATTTCCTTAAACACCTGAATCCTGAATACAAACACCATGCTCATTTTTTTCCTCTTTTCATTATGCAAGACTTCTATTCCACTACTTGGACTAACATGCTTGCCAAGTATCACAACAGAAATGATGGAATGTTCACTGTTTTTAAAAAAATTATAATAATTTAAAAAAATCAAGGAAAGATTTAAAGATTTGCACTGAAAAGGTGATAGAATTACAGGAAGCCTGGCAGCTTGCTGAGAAAGAGACTTTTTTGCAACAATAATATCATCCTATAATAAGACAATCTACATATCCACCTACCTGCACTCAGGCAGGTCCAGAGACCTCACCAAATTAGCGGAGAGTTCATCTAGACTGAGCTACCTCCCTCTGAAGCCTTCTGAAACGTAAGCTCAATATGATCCAACTGTTAAGCGCTTGCGCTCGCCAACAACTCCTGTAATCATAATTTGCTCTCTAGAAACGAAGACAGAAAAAGGGACAGGAAAAGACTTACGACACCAGCTGTCTCCAGTCTTCACGGAGAGCCAGTAGCACAACTCCTGCAGTAGGCACTGAAATCGGACTGTGTCATTGGAAAATGAAGAATTTGAACGTCTCCTCACCATGAGGAAGGAAATCTCTGCATAATTAAAGATTTTGATGGGAAAATACTAAAGGAACTCGGAACTCTGCAAAGTCAGAAGGATGTAGTGAAGTCCTGTCCATCCCTCCCATGAAGGTCACTACTCTGGGCTTACTTAAGTCCTGAAGCTCTTCTTACAAAATACAACAATTTCACTACATGTAACCAAAGTAAAGCAAAAAGTTCCCGAACTGTAGCATCTTTAAAAATGATTGTTCTGTTTTAAAAATAATTAGCTCCATTTCACAGTCAATTGGCACACAAAAATTCACTTGCAGCTTTAGGGTGCAAACACTCAGAAGATGTGTGGGAGTATTTCCTTAGAAATAAATTCCTGAATCATAACTACTATGCTTGAACTAACACATTAATAAAACCATCAATAAATTCTTCAAAAGACACCCTCCAAGTGACAGAGTTTTCCATTATATGAAGAGGCAAAACCAGCAACATTTTGCTAGCTTAACAGCTCTTCTGATGAAGATAACTGCCCTCTTTGGCGAGAGCCTTTTAAACACCACCCAATCCTGTAGTCCACGCACTCAGGACGTGTAATCCTGGAAAACTTTATCCAGCAATGTTAAAGAAACAGCAACCTAAGGAAAATGAAGATGCTCAAGGCACAAGAATAATTCTGAATTGCATAAGCATCTTTGATATTAAGACTAACAAATAGCAATATGCTTCTTTAGAAAACCTACAAAATTCAAGAAAAAAAAGGTTAAAATAAAAGACAGACCTGTTATTTTGGCAACTCTGTGGAGGAAATTCTTCTTGGCTCCGTTAAGAAGAAAGTTATTATCTATAAAAGCCCATCCTTTAGTTTACTTTGGAGAATTGCTGTTCCAAGTTAATGTGGCTTGGTGAGGAAAACATACATATGAATGTTTCATACAAGGAATGACAGACTGACATCCTGAACAACCCAAACAGGATGAGAAAGAAAAAAACTAATGTGTTTTATGCTAAACAGAGACTCCAGATTAATAAATTGAAACTAGCATGAAAAGATGGTCCTCATCAAGCTTTGTGCTTGACTGACATCAACCTGTAGAAACTGAAAGCTTAATCACATTCTCTATCTAGCATCTCAACTTAGTTTGCATTCTTTTGCAACTCCTGTTTGATCATTCTTTCTTGGATGAAGAAGATATACTTTTTATGGCAGACATCAAGAACCTCTTGCTTCAGTTGCTATTTCCATGATGTTAGATTACCATTAATAAGATTACTCCAGACACTCCTTTTTATTTTAATCCGTAGCATGATCAAATTCAAAGACTCTCAGCAGCACCCCACCAGCATCTGGAAAAGAATCAACTGATTCGGAAAGAATTTTCTTATCCTTCCAATTAAAAACAAAACCAAAACCCCCATGTATCTTTTTGAGGCCCCATTGATTCGTATTTAAGTACAGTCTACTTAGGTATCTGGGACACTTTAGTACACCCTGCCTGTATTGATAAGAACAAGTTTCCGATTGAAAGAAGCACCACTACCAAGTGTAAATGAGCTGTTGGTTGTTTCAAAAGCAAAGTTTCAGTGACAGCAATATGCTTCTTTGTAACATAACAGAAATTAAGTAATCCTGTAAAATACAGGAGTAGGAGGGTATTTTTAATCTGTCAAGTATATTGCCCAAAACAGTCACTGAATTAAAAGGGTGATGCAATAGTTACTTGCAAGATCCACCTTCCAAAATGTTGCTTGCATGTTGCTGAAATGCAATGCTGCTTGCAACCAAGACCAAATGATTGTCTTGCACAATTTCAGGAGGAAGACACCAACACTGAACTTTTAAGATGGACTCTCTTAAATCAGCTTTCGCATTGCCACAAGGTCCGTGTTAGTCCTTCAGTAGAGAGGCATTTGCAAATGCTGCCCAAATTATCCCACAATGAGGGCTTTCAGACTTAACAAGCAGCATCTTAAAATAACTGAATAGATTGGGAAAGTGAAGGAGCCTTAAAGAACAAAGAGTTCTAGGTAACTTTTTTCCTCTTAGCTACTTATGAAAGAACATTCAACACCCATTTCCTCAGCAAATGAGCACCTTTTCATCTTAGTTAAGAACAATAGGGATAGGGACACTTCTAAATAAATGAGGTAAAAAAAGAGCCCTAGACTATGAAGTCTGTTTTAAAGAATGAAGCCTGACACTACTAAATCAAAGATAACTTCAAGCTGAAATTGAAACACATCCCAAATACTCATTACACATCGCAGACACTTGCCGTTATCTGTTTCACACAAGAGAATCGATTTTCTTCATGCACAGGAGCTAAGTTTGCAACACCTCTAGACTACTGAATTCTAGCAGGAGAGGGAAGAATCTGGGGTACCAATAACCAACCTAGGCAGAACCCTGTAGCTTGGTAACTTGGGAGATGGAGCAGCTCACAAGAGGGTTGCTTCCACCTGCTGGAGATAGGAAATATTAATGGGAGACTAAAAGACCCTACCGCTTGTCGGGACCAAGGCAGCGATGGTCTGGGGGAGCAGGGATGCTTTCACTTCACGCTGAAAGAGAAGTAACCTCGCCTGAGTGACCAACTCTGATTTCACCCAAACCACACGCCTACACAAGCAAGCACACGAGAGGCTTGCTGCTGACAAGATGTCCAAGTGTTAATTGAAACCGAACATGCACAGATCTCAAATCCTTTGAAATCATACCAAAAAAATCCCCCAAAAGCAAGAAAATTTGACCTAAAACGCACGCAGGGCTCCTCCTGCTTAGGAGAAGCATACAGAGACACTCCCTACCATTAAGTCCATACACACCCATCCCACAATTTCAGGCCCCACAGTACAGAGAAAAGTCCCTTTTCAGCAGGGCAGAAAGGCGAGTTTTATCTCTGCTCACCTCTCCAGATGGCCAATATGGGGAAACCATGAGCAGCTCAGTCTCCAAATATCCCCCTTCCTCAGCATGGACACTTTTACCTTGCACACATTGCTCAGAGCAGGAGCCAGACTGGCTGGCCACTGCCAACACATGTAGCCCCTGTGTCTCTTTGTTCCTGGCAATCCTCTTGGTTTGGACACTGAGAAGTGTTCCTCTTCAGTTTTTCCTTTTGCTTTACCAGCACTGGAGGAATATTGAAACTACTCTCCCCAGAACCGCCATTCAGCTTCCCCTTTCCCATCATTAGAAACACCTCTTTTACTGGAAAACACATTTAAGACAAGATTTGGAACAAATAATTTGATTGTGTCTGCTGATGCACTGTCTCAGCACTGTGCTGAGTCAACACCCGAAGCCATCTTCCTCTCATCTGCAAACGGTTGTAAAGAAAAAGGCCACTTGTATTTAATTACTTAACAATTAGGAACTAAATAATCTAAACCTCATTTGGCTTCCAGTACCAGTAATACAACCTCTTATATTTTGCACTGTTTTCAGTAATTTAAAGACATTCAATCTCTAACCAGTTTGCTAAGATATCAGAGTTGCAGTTCTGTTTCTGCCATCCCTCCAACACGTGTGGTTTACTTCACACACCTGGCCAAACCCCACACACCTCACAGACTGTAGAAGTGACCGAGTTGTTTTTATGGGATGCCATGAAAGTGAAAAATATTTGTGTGCGAATAGCATACCAGGCAATCCATGCTCAATCTTCATTCAAAACAGTCCTAAAATACATGCATTATAAAAACAGAATTCGTCATAACTCACTGTTATCTTAAGTTACCTGCATTTTTCTACTGACATCGTTTAGATTTTATCATCAGCTAATTAGAATAATTACAGGCAAGCTTGCTGCAGCAGATAACTGTAAAACATAATAAATCTAAAGACATTTGGGAAGAGTTACCCATTCAATGAAAACCACATTTAAACTTCAGTATGTAAGCAACTTAAATACCCTTTTTCAGGCCATAAAGTCTCTTCAGACTTTCAGTACTATTTATATTGCTTTTTCATCTGAATTTGGCAACATAAGGGTATATAATCTCACACACCCTTCTCCTGGCTGACTTGGATTCTGGTATGCAATGAAACACCAGCTAACTCACAGCACAGACTAACTTCTTCAAGTCAGCTTGAGGGAGTTTAATACCACACTCCCTTAAAGTCCTTAGGAAAAAAACACCCAAACTCCTGTATCAGTAGCACTCCGGGATCTATTAATTGCCAGTGATTAATGAATCAAATAGCATAGTTATCTTGAGACAGAAAAATAACTACTGAAGATTCAAAAGAAGTCAAGAAAATATTTTTCTCCCTGGCTATACACTTCGAAAGCAACCACTCATCTCAGACTACAAGTAGTCACACATCAAAACACATTTTAAGCCTTAGTAGTACCTCAAAAAACACATTATTCTTAAGAGTTACTGAACATCTATCTTGCCATTACCAGCAATAAGCTACGGTGGTTTTCTTACACGTGAGGAAGTGACACCTGAATATTTGGAAGTACTAAAGATAGTACCGTTAAGACTAAATTACACCTGTGTGTGGTGTAATTACATCATCAATATGCTGTGCAAGGAAAATTCTTCAACCTTGACATCAGTTTGCACACCTGCTAAAATAAATTCCAACCTTTTCTCTCATTAATTCCAACAATCATAATGGTGTTCTAAGGGTGATTTAGGCCATTCTACGTTCAAGCCCAAAATAAAACTATCAACTTCTTTCACAGGAGAACCAGTCTGCAATGCTGTGACACTGAGGTTCTGGACTGAACCTTACAGTGCTTGGTTCTTATGAATTGCCAGCAACACAGGTTTCCATATTTTCAGTTTCTGGCAAGCCAATATATTTCAGACTGGTAAGATCATACCGTAAACATATCTAATTAACTGAACGTTTCTTAAATTTCAGCCATGAAAATCGGAAGAATTACTTACTTGGGTCTCGACTGCTGTATGGCCATCCTGAGGCAGGTAAAAAAGATGGCATTGGAGAACTTGCCCGGCTGTCATCCTCCACTTGCTGCGTAATATGCCGCACAGTTTCCTTATTTTTTCTGTTCTTCCTGCGCCCAGTGGGCTGCCAGCCATCCCCTACTCCTTGCTCTGAGAACACGTTCTGTATTGCACTATCCTTGGCAGAATGTAGTTCACTCCCTCCGTAATGTGACGGTGAAACCTGTTCCTCTTTGATACGTAAAGACCCATAGCCCATGTCACTAGACCAAAGAGACTGGGATGAAATGTCTTCGTGGCTGTCTGTTTTTGGCTCTTGATCCTCTTTTCCATAACTACTCCCTCCTTCATGGCAGCTGGCAATAGCCGAATCTCCAGAAGAGTTTGCTGGACTTGTGCGCCGAGCTAACCAGGGCGATATACTCCTGCCAGCCACGACGGCTGAAATCAAAGCATCCGTACTACTGCTGGAAGGGGCTCCAAGTTCATAATCGACGAGGTCATCTGAGGCATCAGACTTTATGCTTATGTCGAGAGCTGCTTTTATGAAATTGTGACAGGCTTGTACGATATCCGTCATTTGCAGATAGCTAGCAGCTGACATCACCTCAATGACGTTTCTGCTGGTCAGTGCTAGGTGTGCAGAATACATGAAGTCAATGATTGCTTTAAAGCCTTGTGCAGTTACAATGTCTAAATGGGTGACTGTGGCCTGGTCGGAGGTTTTCTGTACCTGGCAGTACAGCGTTTTGAAGTAGCGACTGCTCCCAAGCAGAACGTTTTTGTGAGCCTTAAATATCTTCCCCTCCACTATAATGCAAACATCACAGAGGATGCCGTGTTGTCTCTGCTCGTTAAGCTCACGCAGCAGATGACGGTAGTGGGAAGCAATCTCCATATCTTCCTTTCGGTTATTCATTTGGAAATCTTTGTGTTTCCTCTTCCACAAGTCCTGTATGGGGAAGGAAATGACAGTATCACAAAATCCAATACAAGCTTACGGACGTGTTTTCCCAAGACTGAGACAAACCCCAAGTTGTACCACATTAAGTAACAGGTTCATCTTGAAAGACCACCACAAAATACAACTACCGCACATTCATTACATGATGCAGCTTACTTTTACCAGACTTCAAATAATTTACGTTAAAAGAGACTAGATTTGAAGCTCAATCCTCCAGTGGCTCATAACATCCCAGAGAAACACTTCTTTAAATTACTACAGACTTATAAGAAAACCTGTCTTAAGTTACTTGGGTAAACCAGCTGTCAATTTTTATTGCTTGAGTTCAGTAAAGTTTGGTTTTGGAAGAGGTACTACACTTGAAACCATGCTGATGGAGACAAACTATTGAAGAGCACTCTGTAATACAATTTCCTCAAGGGAACAAGCATTATGTATAGCACACTGAATAGCTGAAATCCTCAAACAGCAAAAGCCAACTGAAACTAGCTGTTTCCCTTGCTATATTGCCATTGAGGGGGGCTATAAATGCTGTTTTCAAGTCAGAAGAGCAATAGGCAAATCCAAGATCACAGTTCACAAATTTTAAGTTCCCACTCAAACTAAACCCGCAATAGATCATAACTAGGGAACTGATGTTATTTGAAGCTTAACTACTTATAAGCACAAGATTTTTAAGTTTGCAATAAAGCATGTTCTTTCCTTGGCTTTACATCTCCAAGTTTACCCCACAACCACCCTATGACATTGGGTAGAGAAATTCCAACAATCACCTAAACACTCATGCTTAGAAAGGACGCTTATGACCAAATTAAGAAAGCATCCATCAAGCTGAGAAGCATTCACAGGACTTTTGATCATCTTTCATAAAATTGGACAGTATTATCCAAAAAAAGGCTAGTTAGTGTCAGCAGCATGGCAGAGACCCAGATCTTGTAAGTTATGCTGCAAATTATCCTCCCCTTACATCCCAAAAGAGGAAAAAAAAGGTCTTAAATGTGGATATGGTGACAGTAATCAGTGCCGCTAATATCTTCAGATTGAATTTTATCCCACCTTCAAAGTACAAATATGAGAGAATACATACGTCAAACCTGGACGAGGGCACACATACATTCTCACAGCATTCAGTAAGTCACTCCTACCATGCAGCTTAATCTGTGGGCCATTCAGCGTCATCAGAAACTCCCTGCCCTTCATCTCCCAAGGTAACACTTCACTGGTATCAAGCGTATCAACACATTCTGTCTCTCAAGCAAGAAGACTTCAAGTTCACAACACTCAAGATGTTAAGGATGGATGCTGGCAGCACCAGAACAGACGGATGAAGGACTCTCCGCGACACCGTACCTTGGCACGTACTACCTTTGCAACTCCATACTCGTCGTTGCTGCCACAGCTTTACAAATTCCTTGGCATTAATTCCTGACATTTTATCTAGCTTATACCACTTATTTGGAACTTACTATCAAGATTTATACACCATGTAACAGTGGTTTAATGGTCCAATTAATTAAGAGTGCTGAGCTGCCACACAAAGTAAAGGATATCTACTTCTTCCTCTCAAAAACTTAAATTCGTTCCAATATAAGAAGTTCCACTGTAAAATTGATGTGCAAGTCCACATGTCAACATACAACTGTAAAATTGGTATCTGCTGAAAACACCAAATTCCGAAGGTAACTATGGGCAGGTGCACACATCTGAAGCCTGGATTTAGGCTACTGGTGGTTGCCGATAAAACCAAAAATCAATGAAATTCTGTGGTCTTATGGTCTTGAAGCATACATGGTTAAGTATAAGCACTGTCAGTAAGGAGGCTGATGGGAGCCTGAAGCAACTTCCTAACGTACATTGAGTTCAAACACAAATTCAGTCCTATCTGTTCAAATCGGCTCACAGCAGCGGGCAGTCCTAGGACAGCCATGATTAAGAAAGTTTCCTGACACCTGCAGGTGTGTTTCCCGTGCTGTGGAAAACAGACCTACAAGACCTCTGCCCTCTTCCCTTATCTGTGCCGTTATTACCATCTACAGGAGCAAAATAGCTACAGATCAGTCAACACCACTGGCTAGAAAACCGCCTCTCAGCCCACAGAACACATGCGACCCAGGACCTTTCTTCTAGAGAGCCACCTGATGATTCAAAAGTTCGAGTTACACAAGATTGCCTGCACAAGCTTCTCTAGTTCCGCAGGAATGGAGCTGTCTCTTCGGCAGTGTCAGAAATGCTAATTTGCAAGACCAGCTGGTCCCTGATCATTGAGAAGCATTTGCTTCCCTCAAGAGAGGAAGGGCCGTCTTCCTGCAACACAAACTGGCGTTCATCTGCTTCAAATCTGTACAGCTTTTCTACAGAATTAAGCACAGAATGCACAAAGAAGTTAATATTTCTTTTTTTTATTTGAAGTGGAAGAGGTCAATAATAGTGTAGCTCTACACTATCTAGATGACACTACCTATTTACCACTGAAACCTGCCCAGAGACCTCAAATCAAATTCTCACACAGAAGCCATCTCCATCTCAAATAAATAAATAAAAATCAAACCAAGAATCAGAGTTATGGAGTAAGGGAGGAAAATAAAAAAAAAAATAAAGAAAAAAAAAGATTTCATTTTTCAGGTATTCAGCCTGAAAAAGTTGTGATGGAACCAGCCTGCACAGCAGAGCTCTAACCCAGACTCTGAAGGTCGCTGCCACCACTTCCCAACCTCCTCATGTTTGAAAGAGCCACCTCTTAAAGCAGAATGACAGTCCAGTCTTGTCTTTATTCCAGAAACCACTACTGCATCTACTTTTAGGAGCTGAAGAGTCAGCTTAGTCCCTTCAGGAAATATGAATTGCCACATAGGATAAAGTGAGTTGTCCATCACCAATCCGGTCTTCAACAGCTGCCATATCTACACAATTCAGAGGAAGACACAAGAAAACCTCACAGCATACAACTACGAGGCGATCAGAAGGTTTCAGATACGGCATTTCCTTTTGCTGTTCCTTCATGGGTATCAAAATCCATATGCCAAGACATCAACTCCCTGGAATTGGGGAGGAGCGGGGTGGAATCTCCCGCATGGGCAACTTTCCTCAGTTTAACACAGATTAGCATCAGGGGCATTTGTCAAGGTCTTCACCTGCTTTTGTGAACTTATGCAAAACCAGCTTTTCTTCTTGAATATTTTTTATCTGGAAATTACACTGATTCCTTGAGATTTTATTTCTTTACTATTTCATATATTTATTCAGGTTAGTTCAGTGGGTTGGGGTGTTGATAATAGCTTATTTTAGATACACCTTGTCCTTCGTTTAAGCTGCCTGTTGCAGAAACCCAGATTAAAATATTTCTCCCTTGCTACCTTTGGTTTAGACTGGACCAGCTTGAGGTTCAGGCATTGACTAATCCGGTTGCTTCTTACAGATGAAGCACTTGCTAGCCTCTTTAGGAAATAGCTGTTCTCTGACTTTATTTCCTACCAAGGGATTTTTACTAAACACACACACAAAAAAATCTATGCAAGATTCCTTACTGGCCTCCCTCCCACCCACCAAGCTCTTGACAGAAGACACCCTCCAGACAAGCCACGGATGAACAAAAGCGTCTCATTACAGCAAGATCGTACAGTCCTCCTATCTTACTTGCCCACGTTTCCAAGGACACTGGGGACAAGAGCAGAGAGTGGGTAGGTACCTTTTGGACAAGAAAGCAAAAATACCTGATGTTCTAAAATATGAGTAATATGAGAAAACAAGTAAAAATAATGACATTATACATTCCTCTATGCAAAGGGAAGACAACTTGTCTTGCTCCAAAGTACTTTAAGTATAAAGAGAGAGAGAGATGAAAGGGGAAGACGCCTGAAGAGCAGCATCCTTTCCACTGACAGGTGGGCACATTATTGCAATTTCAAGTATGCAAGCAATGGTGTGGATGCTCCTGTGTCCAGTCTAATCAATAAAATTTAACATTTTCCAAACCAGTAATTATTATTGTAGATGTCTTGATTGTCCTCTGTCTAAAGGGCTGCTACCTTATACACATTGTTCCACATTCAACATTTGTCACAGCATTGTATCTTTTAAATGAGAGGTCTTTGGGGGAGAAAATTAAATATGCCTCAAATTCAGAGGAATTAATTAGTTTTCCGTCTACCCATGTCAAACCAGAACATCCGTTTAATGTCAAGGATCACTAGGGAATTAATCCAAGTTAAATTTAAGGCAATTTGCTAGTAGTTAAAAATTCAGGAAGCTTCAAAACCCTGTGCTCTCATGTTCCAATTTTACACGCTGTTTTGTGGCTTGTTGTTGGTTTTTGTTGTTTTTTTCCCTTTTCCTGGTAACAATATTTATCTCCACTTCAAAGATGCTGTGGAAAGATTTCTTCAGAAAAGCAGTACCCTTCAAACTTCTAGTGGAAGCATGGTAAAGATGGAATAAACGGTGGAGATTTTTTTAGAAGCAGACCTCAAAGATCAATGATATATTTTTTGTTTTACCTCAGGTCTTTTTAGTACACTGAAGGATTTCAAAGTCGAGCACCTACTACAATCCTTTAGGCCTGGGCCTGCGATGACAGCACATGGCCACAGCACAGCTTTCCAAGAAGCCAATGAACCATAAATTGTAGCAGCTCAGGCTTTCTTCATAAGTAAATTCACAGACAGTACTCTAATTCAAGTCTATTACTTTTCCAAAAATAACTGAAAAAAATAATTGTTCCTAAACAAACAACACTTGCATGTAGCAGCAAAATGAACAAAACATGAGCAGATTTAATCACTTTCATGCAAACTTCTGTCAAGATACAGGCCAGTTTTTTATTTTTCATGTTGTCAAAAACCTTGTCTTAAAGTAACCATTAATAATTTATATTATCTTTAACTCTAGCTAGAATGAACCTAGTTCTACAAATATAGCATCTATGAAAAGTGTTCATTTCGCACTATCAGTACAGTTACTTGAACATGAAAATATCACCTGATGACATACTAAGAATCTAAATAAACACAATCTTGAGCTACTCTTGGAAAGGTTTTAAAGAGAATAACCAGTAATACTTACAAAGCCAACATCTCAGCATATGTACCCATAATAAGTCTCCTGACCAAAATCTTAACACCAGTAAGATTAAGGTGTACAAATTTGTTGCATCTAAAACTCAGTGCATTATTTGAATTTTGACACAAAGCCACAGACAAGAAATGGAACACACACATGAAAGCCTCTACAGCACAATCCCCTGGGAAATAGTGGGGACAAAAATAAATTCCCTTCACTCAGAAAGAAAACAGGAAAGGGGAAAAAAAAAAAAAAAAAAAAAAGGACTAGAGGAGGTTTTCGGTTTTTTTGTTGTTGGTAGGGGTTTTTGTTTGTTTATTTACTTTTTGCTCTCTCCAAATGCAAGCGAACTAAAAGTTTCAACTACCTGACATTTAGGCCGTTAAAATTTTTCAAACATGTTTCTACGCTTAACACTAAGGACACAAGTTACAGAGTACCAAAATATTCGCTAGTGCACTCCCCCACCAGCCACTCTATGCTCCCTAGAGAAAACATGCCAACTGGAATTTAACCAAAAATGTGTTGTTTCCTCCCCCCTCTCCCTTCAGAGAAAAGTAAAAACAGATTAAGGAAGAACTCAAATTCACTCCAATGGTTTATTATACAAAAAACCCCAACAAACACACCCCACTTCTGTGTTTCCCCTGTGTCCTGTCCGTGTCTCCACTCCCAAGACATTCCAACATTTTTAAAATTCCTCTGCAAAGGAGCTCTGTAAGGTGAGATTGGGCTTGAAACGCCTCCTTGCACAGGACACAGTGTGTATATGAGTTTCACTTTTACCCAATTACAGACAACAGAAATGCATAGGATTTCTCCTATCCATGTGCCCTGTGCTGAAAAGAATGGAGAACAAAAAACCCACAATGTAACCTTAGCAACTGAAAAGGACAGTACCTATACCCACTCTCCTAAATGACAGAAAAAGCAGAAGACTCGGGATATTAATGGATGGTAACTCCCTGCAAAGACACTGCTCATAAGCTTTACTAATACAAATCTCCAGAAGTACACCGTTTTCCCATAAGTGTGTTTGACCAAGAAGAGCACACAATTCTAGAAGAGTTTTAATTTCTTAATACCCCAAAATTATATTCATATGTTCAGCTGTGTTCAAAGCAGATGCAAGTAACAGCTTATGAAAATGAACAGTTGCCAAAAAAGAAACTCTTCTACCCTATTCTGATTCACAAAACCAATCATTCATTGTTTAAGTTGGTTCTTCCAACCACAACTCTGAATTCAAAGAGAAACAGGCAGATGTTTGTAAACAGACCAAACCAGACCCTTGGGCCAAAGAGGTTACTCACAACTCACGGTTTCATGAAAACAACACTGTACCACTTTTCCCTTATGATTGAGGATGAGAATGTTTAATTACAGCCCAACGGTGCATGTTCATCCTTATGGGTTAGGAGTCACAGGAAGAAAATAAAAGTTTCGTCATTCAGTTTGGGAAATACTATAGAATTACAGAAGAGGCAAGAATTTAGGAGGCAAATGATTTTCAGTGAACTTAAAGAAAAATACTAGTTATATTTTTACTACCAAATTTGAAAGGCCCACTCAATTCTCAATGATTGTAGGGCAAAAAAAAAACCACCCCAAGCCCCTACTAATATTTAATTAATATCAGCCTGATGATGATTCACTAAAATTTCTCCAATTTCAAGCCAATGCTGCCCCATCATCGACAGCATTAAAACAACATGTCCATTTAGCATCTCTGTAGTAGCTACAATCCAGAAAGTCCATGAGTAAAGTGCAAACAGCAGCAACAGGGCAAGCATTACACCTTCAGCAGCTGTTACACACCAGCAAAGAAATCACTGGCTCGAACTCCTACTTCTCAGGGCAGGCAAAGAGACTTCAACTCCCCGCCTGTCCAGGTTCAGTTTAGTCAGGAAACACAATACATTTAAGACCATGTCATCAGTTTACAGTTTCTTCTACCATGAAAATACATAGATCCAAATGCAGTTAGGAATTACAAGGTGGCCGATTTCAGCAAAAAGAATAAGGACACGCAAAACACTACACGCTTCTAGTCATTCATCATATCGTTAAAGCCTTGTTTCCTCAATCCAAACACAAACCAGAAGCAAAATCTAACTCCAATAAGCAGAACAGAAAATAACAGGGAGGTATCATTAAACATTTCACTCTCTGCTCCAAATCTTTAAACCAGCAATTTGGCTTTGGCCTTTGACCTATCAAATCATCTACCTGAAGTTATGGGGCCAGCAACAGCGCAGAAGCTGGACACTACAAAAGCGCAACCAAAAGTGAGGATTTCTGAAGGTATCACAGAAAAATCCATTTATTAACATTCCTTAGTTCTGACAGTGCATGAAGAATTTCAAGAGAAAAGCAGGTCTGAAAATGAAAGCTAAGGGAAAACTGTTAGCCTCCACATTCTGGAAGGAGGGCAATTAAAAACTAAAGTTAGAAATTTAGAAATGGTAAAGTTAAAAATGGCAGGAGGGGGGCGATAAAAAAAGACCAGAGATGCACATTTTGCTATAGTGTTCTTAAACTAATAAGCAGTGAAGAAATTTTTACTGGTTTCGTCAGAGAAAGCATGCAAACTTCAATATTAAAAAATAAATAAATAAAATCCAAGGCAATTACTTCTTACCAGTAACAAACTGGGTTCCAGGTCTAGTGTTTCTCCTACAACAGCTGAGGACATCAACAGCCCTAGGGCAGCACAGGTAGTGCACTGTTCTGCGACCTTCCGATAGCACTGGTACGAACTCGTCGGAGAAAGACGGAACTATGACAGAAAAAGAAAACCAGACATTATTGGCATTAACCTACAAGATTGCTGAACAACAGCGATACATTTTGAAGTGCTCTCCCTCCAAGCTCAGAGTTATAACACCTCTATTTATGACTTAATGAACCCCACAAAACGTTAACTCAAAGCATATCGATATCCTGTAGGTACTTAAAGCCTGGTTACATTTTTGCAGTAATATAAGAAAGAGTTACTTCTTTAAGTATGAGAAAAAAAAGTCTAATTTTAGATACGAAAACTTCAAACAGATCCTTCAAACAACAGTGTTTCCTGTTTGGTAGCTTTTCAAAACATTCTCACTTTAATGACTTTACAAAAAGACATTTGTGGCCCGAAGGGCACTAATTCACCTTATCTGACCTATCAAATACTAAGGTTAAAAAGCTACCGATACAACCCCCAAAAAAAAATAATCAAGTTTCCAATGGAATATTCAAGAGAATTTCCTCTTGAGATGTTTAATGGCCAGTTTCTACTGGCTAATGCCATTCGAGGTCAAGAGACTAAACAATCCCAAGATTTTGAAAATTCTGTGTAAAATATAGATACTGAGGTATAGTAAGGCACATTCACAGATAGATTTCTCAGATAAAACATTAACGTTTATGATTACAATGTATAAAGAACAGGAATAGTTCATCTACACAGAGGTTTTTTTGTCTGCGAGGAGGCATGCGCTATAACTATCATCTCGTACACCTGTTTTTTCTTAAGCAAAAGACTTGATTTTCTTCAGAATAACATATTCACTACACTTGCAACATTTAACTTCAACTAAAACTTCAGACTACACATTATTCAAAACTTTATACTGTTCACATACTGTTAGTCATTACAGCAAAGTATCTGCCATATATTTCTGATCTCTGGATTTCAGACATCTTCAATCTACAGATTAGCTCTCTTAATGAAAATAAGCTATAAATCAATACTGTTGATTTCAAGACTGACCTTCTGCAGTAACAGATTGTGAAAGAAAACATCAGAAGATACAAATGAAGAAAGCTTTTCCAATACAAACTAATGTCATTATAAACACTGAAATAATATATCAAATAAATGAAGTAATAAGGAAAATCCAAGCATTCTTATGGCAATAAGCAGAACCGTGAAAATCTTGAAAACAAATATGACCCAACTGAAGCAAATACCGTTGACTTTGTTTTTAATTTCTATTTCAGACTGCCAAGTCTTGCCTTTCCGTAATTCTGATTGCTTCTCCATAGCAATTGTTTTGGCTAGCTCTTTTTAGTCCTGTTATTTAGACAGTTAAAAAAATAAAATGGGGGAGTGAGGGAGCCAGACCAACAGAGACACATGGGAAATTACTTTGTTAGCAAAGTGTGAAAGTAATATGTATTTTCACCTAGAGTTAAGACGTTACCGTTAAGACTCTCATTTACACCTCTGTCCCAGCATCACAAAAGGAGCTAGAGTAGTCTGGTAAGAATGGTAAAGCTAAGACCTAGACTATTTTGCACCGCTTTGCATTTTCTCTTCTTGCCTTGAGCTCTGCACCTGTTTTCCTCTTCTAATAGAAAAGACAAGAACCAAGTGACCATGATTAATGGAGGCACCCCTGCCACAAGGTCAGAGCAGAAGAATAGCTGGAGGTATTGCTTCAACTTTTGTTGGGTAAGATTTCTAAATGAGCTTTGTTATCAACGTTAAGTCAAATTTTATAAAGAACTGTAAGCCCTCATGACAATATTATCTCCAGCTACTCTTTCTCTTACCACATTACAAAAATATCTTTAAATGCTGAGGACTTACCAATATTTGAAAATGTTTCCTGTTAGTAAAAATAAACGTCACAATGTTTCACAGCTGGATAGTGCATGTTTTAATGAACAGAGGAGAATGGTCTCTGCTAAGAAGCTCCAGAAGGTTCATCAGATATCCTGTATTTGAGAATGGAAAGAATAAGAGGCAAAAATTAAAATTTAAACTTTAACTTAACACAAAAACCTTCAGTGTCACATAATTACAAGCAACAGTTAAAATTACTGCCCATTTACAACACTGTTTGCGATTTCAAGCAAGAAATATTGATACATTTCTATAACCAAGCATACAGGAAAAATTACTTAGCCCTTGTGTTAAAGAAAGAGTTGAACATACAAATTAAGACTATTAACAACTTCTGACTACACTTCCAGACAGAAGCGCTTTGAAAAAGTCACTGTAAAAAAACCAGTACTTTATATGAGGATTTCACATAATTTTAACAATATTGTTTGTTCTAGTTAACATCATAAAGTTTCAGTTAAGGTTTCTGTGACACTTGTCATCCACACACTTTAAACGGAGTTAGTATCAATCTAACCTCGCAGTTACAGTGACACCCCTCCAAACCAAAATATTTGCCTAAGGTTATAGAAAACTGATGTGCCCACATTAGACAAAAGTAAGACATTTGAGTTCTATTCCCACCCAACTCAAATGAATTGCAGCCTTCAAAAGCCAGTGTTACCTCCAAGCTAAACAGCAGCCTGCACAAAGGTACTAAGTAAAGCAGCTTGCTCCTCTCACAAAAATTTAAAAATTTTGAAAAAAGAAAACCCACAAAGATACAGAAAAAGATGCAAATATCTAACAGAAGGTAAAAGCTTTACTTTCCATGCCTGTAAAAGCTATGCCGCCCAAAACACAATATTCAAACGGGTAACAACTTGCTAATACAACAGGATGCACCTTTCCAACAGGGCACGAGGTGCATGCTTCTATTTCAAAATGCTTACTTGCAGTAATATTTCCACCGCACTTCGCATTTCCTCTGCATTTCCCTTACTCATTTCCCCATAACTTCCAACTCTGTCCATGTGCCTGTCTCTCCATCCTCTCTCTCCATCACGGAGAGCTCCATGATGGCACAGAAACAGTTGCTAGCGTCATTCCCCTATTTTTGATCCGCATCAAGAGAAGAACAGAGCCAACACTACCCATGCCATGGACCTTGCAGAATGCAACAAGAACATGGAAGAGCTAGCCAGCACTTAAAAAGAAAGTACTTTACACGGTACCAGGCTTGAGAAGTCTGGTGATATAAAATAAAAGATATCTAAGAATTCAGCTCCAGATATATCTGCTACTCTAGCAGTGAAGATTAAAAAACAACCTGAAAAAAATCTAAATGCCTGTGGCTAGTATGACACTTACCTGTCCAAATGCCATTAACTCCTACGAGATCTTAAGCTTCCACTTAAAAGTCACAAAAGAAATCTAAGTGAAAGACTGCCCTTGTGCATCTATTAGCCAAAAAACAACACAAAAAGCACCTTTTTAAAAAAAAAAAAAAAAAGAGGATTAAAGAACTGCAAGCATATCACACTGGGAATTCCAGTTCCCCTAAAACCTTCTCATCGGTTTTTGGCTTTTCAATTAGGGGATCTTTGCTAAAGTTCCCAAACTCGGTATGTAAAAAGGGAGTGAGCCAGAGAAGGAGGAAGAATCATGAGGTAATTTTTAAAGAGAAGTATAGCAGCAGGAGGAACGAAGGGAAAGCGCAC
>NW_009630531.1:50081-51678 GCF_000690535.1 Cariama cristata
AGTCAGGAATAATCTAAGAGTAAAAAATCAGCCAGTGCAAAACTAAAGATAACATATGAGGTGCTCTGTGAGCAATCTTAATTCCGTTTGTGTAATTCATGATACCAGCACTTAGTGCTTTGGGTAAGTGTGCCTTTTTACTTTTTAGTTTAAATCTCATAAACCAGATTGGATCAACTATCATAATAAAAAAAAAAAAAAGTAGTGGAGTAAGCCAAGAAGGATACAGTGGTAATAAGAAGGAAGTCAATAAGCTAGTTTTATATTTAGCCACCACCTCATTCTCCAACACTATAGTGGCAGGACTTTTAGAAGTACTGCATCCTGACTACTTCGTTTATCAGTACTTAAATTAGTCGGTTTCAGGTTTGGGTATTTTAAACACCTAATGGTTAATACAGAACATTGATTCTTCTGTTTCAGAGCATGATTTGAGCACTAGTCAGAAAGGTATTTCCTCCAGTGGTATATTAGTGCAAAAGGTGCAAATTTTGTTTAACCCCTTGCTCAAAGAGAGTGAGCTAACCACCTGAAATACCAACTCTTTCCACAGAGTTCTTCTCCACAAGGTGAGAAATACCAGGAAGCAAACTCGCTTGGATGGGATAAGCAGTTCGTTCAACACATGACGAGAAAATAACTAGGAAAGATAACTAGGTAATTAGGTATACACAGGTACAAATATATTGCTTAATATGTAAACCCCTACTCACTTTTCTATGTAGGGTTCTTAAGCAGCTACGTCCCTGGCACACACTCTGACATTCCTGTTTCCAAGTTTATTTTAATCCATACACAAGCTAGTAGCTGTGTTTGTAGAATGTTTCTGACGCCTCGCTGCCACCCTCCATTACGGGAGACCCCAACTCAGTTTTACTATAAAGCGAACGCCGGGCAACTTCCGACATTTGCAGAATGTTTTTCCTCCTGAGTGCGCGCGCAAGCCGAGCAAGTAACAGGACAGAAGGGATCCCCGCTGTATGGGCAGCAATCAAAGCGAGCCACGTCCCCAAAAAACAAGGCAAAAAGGGGAGTTTCAGCTCTAACTCGGCACCTACCTGTCACGTTTCAGCAAAGCTACCGCTCCTCTCCGCAGCTGCGCCGCTGGCTCCAACGCACACGTACATCCTTACCTACGCGCAACAAAACACGGCAAAGCGGAACACATTTCCATCTAATTGGAATTACTGTCAGGGATCTCATCCTGCCTGCGAAGCACTCAGAAGCTATTCAAAACCAACATTTCCACGGCAGCCTGATGTTTCTTAAATATATGGGTATGAAGGAAAGTTAAAGCAACTATTCAGAAAATAACTGCACCACAGCTAACTTGGTAAGGGACAGAAAACCCCACCCACGAGCCTCTGAACTCCACCACATCTCGCAGGAACGTCGGTGAGGACTTCACAGTAGTCTGCATTTATGAAGAATAAGCGTGTTTAGCACAACTATGATTTTTCATCAGTATAACAGAAAATGTTTTGGAAGAGCCAAGTAAACCCTGGCATCCCAGTTTCACAGAAGGGGACACTGATAAAGAGCAGTTACAGCAGCAGCAGGTTCAACCAATGGCTACAGGAAGGGGAACGAAAACCCA
>NW_009630531.1:51709-52913 GCF_000690535.1 Cariama cristata
CCGAGCAGCTATCCCTCCAAACTGGACATCCTTGTGCATCCAAATACACCAAGGCAGCACGAACCAGAAAACTGCTGAACTGTTCAGGGAGGTTGAGATTCTTTCCTCTTGCATTTCAAGTGAAAGAAGTCCCGCAACACACGATGCACGTTTTCATTTCTCATCCTGCCGAAAGGACTAAAGATCTAGAGGGAATTGAGAAAACCAACTACCGAAGGTTGTATTTAAGGGAGCTGTAACACAAACCTATCGCCGAGTGAAACAAGACGTCCTCAAGAAGGAATAAAGTGAAGCTTTGAAGCAACAAATTTTAACACCAGAGTCCTGACTGTCACTGTACTTGACCAAAACATCATAAACACGCCGACGGAGAGCCTTAGGTAAGGAGCAGGATCGCAGTACCTCACGCAGACCAAATACTTCCCTCCGTCTCACAGCCGTGGTAGGTCCTCGTACTCTCGCCTAACGTGACCTCTGCTATCTACAGACAACCCTACAGCACGCTTCCTTTCACTATCAATACACTTGACGTTTCAAGTATCACACACGCAAAACACAGGTAAGCTATGCACTTAATATTCAAGCCAGTCGTAAGCCAGAAGCAAAATATAAACACAGTATTAATGCTTTTGTGCAGCGTCAGAATTTTCTAGGGTAATGCTCGCTGCCAGGAATGGACACGAAACCGCTGGCTCCTGGGAATTATCACGGACATGTGGGATAACCATTACAACTGCAGGTAGCTGTTCAAAGACTTAAACTAAGCCCTCTCTTTGCCCTTTTGTTTGCCCATTAAACTAAGCACACAGAAGCAAGGAAAACCCCTGTGAATGCTTTCTACCAATTTAGGGGGAGTCTAGAGAGCATTAGAGTGCTCTGGAGCAGCCAGTAAAACCGGCAAGAACATGAAGGGAAAAATGTCCTGGGAAAGGTTGAGCTGTTTATGAAATAATTCTGCTCTGAAAGCAAGCAATAGCAGTTTGGATTGGGTGTTAGCCTGCTGCTGTGCTGCTGGGAAGACAGGAAACTTTGCTTAGAAACTTCAAAAACACGTATCTAAAAAAAATCCACACAAGTGGATAGCAAAGACAAAAAGAATATGCTCAACCTCACAGCAACACAACACGTTATCGGAGGAAAAGCAGGCGTATTAGCAGCACATAACAGAGCTTTCAAACATCAGGCATTTTTCCTTTTGATGGAG
>NW_009630531.1:52926-55162 GCF_000690535.1 Cariama cristata
GGTCTGCTAAACTGGTTTTCCTCTAAGCACTTCCAGTTATAAAAAAAAAAAATAATAAAAAAAATCCTCTTGCAAAGAACATATCCACTGTTGTACAACTGTCCCAGAAAACAAAGACCACGGGGAGAAAGTGGCCCATTTTCTTCAGTCTCCAAGAACCCCGTGTACAGGTCATGTTTTCAAAAGCTCAATCCTACACACTCTAGAATGAAGCAGCATTTCAGGTATATGAACAAACGCCTAATGTCAGAGTTATTAGAACACCCCATTTTTTGTTACCACACTAAAAACTGACTCAGTTACATCAAAGCTAACATACAGTCTATGAAAACAACTGCCAGAGAAGTTTAGCTGTGAGTGAGTTTCCCCCTCCTGGACAGGCTGCATCAAAAACAAAAGACTAGTTTTCTATTTCAGTTACAGTTATCCCACTAGCGTACCAAACCACGTCATGTTTTTCAGGAACGTATGTTTGGGAGCTCCCCTAAACACTGTTTGGTAGCTCTCCCTCCAGCCCACGGGGCAGGCTTCTCTACTCCTTTCTTGTCAGTTCCCCAAAAACACCTTAAAGCGATAATTCCTCACCACATGTTGAAAATATTGTGACTAATAATACACTCCACCCATTTTTTTTCCATCACTAAGGATTTCAAAATATAAAACTTGACAAACAGTGAGAGAAGCCAGACAGGATTTAGAAGGGGAAAGTCAAATTTTATTTCCAATTAAAAGATGCTATAAAACCATAAAATATTCAAGCAAGGTATTGATAAAACTGGAAAAGCTATCCAGTCACAGCAAGCTTCTTCCTCAAAATTACATTTTTCTCACTCTTCTTGGATAATGTAGCTTTTCCTTTTGATCCCCACAGAAAAAGAAAAAAAGAAAAAATACTCCCTCTCCTTTTTGAGAAAATACATTTAATGCATTAGTAGCAGGGCTGCTCTACGGACACAGAGAATCCACACCTGTAATAAATACTTGATCGAGTTCAAGAACTGAGATCCAGATCTATATTACAGTCACTAAATGCAAAAAATGATACCAGTGATGCAATTAAAATGCATGCAAGAACTTTGGTACAGGTGTCTACAATACCACTGTTTGCTAAACACATCTCCTAATTAGCATGGCTTTAAACAATGCTGATAATAATCCGGTCCTGTAAGGCTTGCCAAATGAATCATTGAGATTGCAAAATAAAAAGCATGAGGAATTCATTAAAGAGCTGTTAAACTCTCCTTTGTTTATCTTTCCCCTGTCAGGTGTAAAAATAAATAAATATCGGTTTATATCTCCGGATTTCATCCTAACGCTCAGCTTCACAATACCGTGCCGGTGAAGAACCTCCTCAGGAGGTACCAACATTTTTTTTTTTTTTCCTCCCTTTCAAAAGAGAAATCCTCCCACTATTACAGTCCTGAAAATCTGCTCCATTCTCTATTTGTCATCTGGGATTGAGTTATCAGACACTACTTGTATTACTTTGGGAACTGACATGTCTATTTACAGAGACACAAAGGCAATCCAGCAGCACAACCCCTTCTTTTACCAGCACCCTTCACAGATCCCCTCCGCCAAATTCTACAAACACTTTCTTCTGGGGAGGGGGGAGGACACCTCACTAGTTTCACAGCATGACAGAAAACATTTCCAGCCACTTTTGCACTTGTTACAGCCTTATGAAGAATCACCTATATCCCCCCCAAAGGAACAGCATTATTTTTTCAAGGATTTTTTTTGTTTGTTGTTGTGTTTTGTTTTTTTTTTTTTAAAAAAAAAGAGGGTCACTTCCCCCATTTCAGCCTGCAATTAAAATGGAGGCAAGGCCAGGCGATCTATGTCTGGCTTTAGGGGGAGACAATAACCCAAAACAGGCCTTGCTTTAAAAAAAAAAAAAGAAGAAAAAAAAAAAAGAAAAAAAAAAAGAGGAGAGGGAGAAAGAGAGACAGACAGAAAGAGAGAAATACAACATGCTTCACCAGTATTATTACCTCATCCCTTTTTCCAAGCAGTTTTGAACCACACTCCTGACAAACTCTTGGTCCAACTTGCACGGATGCTGGTTTTTGGGGGGCGGAAAGGGGTTTAATGCTGGAGCCGGGATTGAGGCTGGCTATTCGCAAGTGGAGCTGCTGTTAAAATGCCCCCTTGTCTCTTCTCCTCTCCCTTGAGCTGGGTGTTGACGCAGCAGAAATTACCAGCTGGAAAATTCCCCTTTTGGAGGTTACGGGGG
>NW_009630532.1:0-2503 GCF_000690535.1 Cariama cristata
CAAATTGGCTGCTCGCAGCTTAGATAGGTAGACTATTCATTGGGTAAAAAAACTGGCTGGATAGCCAGGCCCAGAGACTTGTGGTCAATGGAGCTAAATCCAGTTGACAGCCAGTCACTAGCGATGTTCCCCAGGGCTCAGTATTGGGGCCAGTGCTATTCAACATCTTTACAGATGATCTGGATGAGGGGCTGGAGGGCACCCTCAGGAAGTTTGTTGATGACACTAAGCTAGGTGGAAGTGTTGATCTGCTGGAGGGTAGGAAGGCTCTGCAGAGGGACCTGGATTGGCTAGATTCACAGGCTGAGACCAATGGCATGAGCTTCAACAAGTGCTTGGTCCTACATTTCGGCCAGAAAAACTCCATGCAGCATTACAGCCTGGAGGAAGAGTGGTTAGAAAGTCGTAAAGCAGAAAAAGACCTGGGGGTGCTCATCCACAGCCAGCTGATGAGCCAGCAGTGTGCCCAGGTAGCCAAGAAGGCCAACAGCGTCCTGGCTTGTATCAGCAATAGTGTGGCCAGCAGGACAAGGGAAGTGATCATCCCTTTGTACTCTGCACTAGTGAGGCCGCACCTTGAGTACTGTGTCCAGTTCTGGGCCCTGCACTACAAGAAAGACATGGAGGTGCAGGACCAAGTCCAGAGAAGGGCAACAAAGCTGGTGAAGGGCCTGGAGAACAAGTCTGATGGGGAGCGGCTGAGGGAGCTGGGGTTGTTTAGTGTGGAGAAAAGGAGGCTGAGGGGAGACCTTATCGCCCTCTACAACCACCTGAAAGGAGGTTGTAGTGAGGTGGGGGTCGGCCTCTTCTCCCAGGCAACTAGTGACAGGACAAGAGGGCATAGTCTGAAACTGCACCAGGGGAAGTTCAGGCTAGAAATTAGGAGGCATTTTTTCACAGAAAGGGTCATTAGGCATTGGAATGGGCTGCCCAGGGAGGTGGTGGAGTCCCCATCCCTGGAGGTGTTTAAGAAAAGACTGGACGTGGCACTTAGTGCCATGGTCTAGTTGACATGGTGGTGTTAGGGCAAAGGTTGGACTCAATGATCCCAGAGGTCTCTTCCAACCAAATTGGTTCTGTGATTCTGTGAACATATATTACTCCTGTAATTTTCCTAACCTACTGCCAGTATGGGAGAAGGAACTTACTTGCTCCAAACACATTTTAGAAGCCTTCTACACTCAGACTCTCCAACTGTGTAAGATAACTATGTATTTCTCCTACAGCTGTTTTGTCTTGAACAACTGAAATCACATGCACTGGCATGACAAGTGAGTTCTCTCTATAGTGCATTCACTGAACGGTGACTGAAATGGTCTTTATGTTGGCACCACTTCACTACAGCAAACACCATGAGGTACAATTTCAAACGGAGTCCAACCCTGATTTATCTTCTGTCTTCCTCTCTCACTACTGGTAAGACTGTCTCCCAGCCTGCCCTTTTCTCCCATAACTTCACTTCCTTTCTTTAACTTTCTTCAGGTCAGTGGGCTTTGTTTTGTTTTCCTTCATCCATAACCTCAGATCTACCCGAGGGCATAGATTGGGATCACAAGCTCCACTTCTTTTCCCTTCTCTCCCCTTCCCCTGGCTGTCCTCTGCTTTCCAGTGGCTGCCTTGGAGACAGCACCACCTCTAGGGTGAGAGAAAACAGCGCTGCTGAAACGAGGAGATGACTTTCTTTACCAAAATCAGCATTCTGTACCACAAAACCAGCATTCTGTACTACAAAAATATTTTCACACTAAGCAAGGACACCTTGGGAAGAACAACAAATTAGGCTGGTGTTAGTCCATGGGAAAAATAGAGAAAGAGCACTCCATTCCTTTTATCTGTAATGCTTATACCTTCTCCTAACAACCAGACTTAATTTAAAAGCACCTTGATTTCTACACATAATTATTTTAGACAATTATAATACTTTCAAAATATTTTCTCTACTGGTAAGTTTGAAAATAATTTTTAAAAACAATTTTTTTTGCAGTTCTGCAAAGCCAATCTGTCCTGTCATAACTGTACAAACCACGCAATAACAACCACCTATTTATGAGAAACTGGAAAATATTCCATGCAAAATTTAGGACTACATTTAACAAGGTAGGAAATTATAATCTATTTATAATTGTGCAAAAGAACAATTTAAAGGCCATTTATTTCTTCTACTTGAAATAGTAAGGATGAATAATGTAATTACTTTCTAGAATTTTCAGTGCATTTAGCTATCTTTGAAACCATTAAAATTGTTTGAGTCTTGCAGAGACCATTATAACTTAAGAAACACCTGAGAGTCAGTATCTGTTAATGCAAGATGCAAGAACATTAAGAGTATTTTTACTTATTAGTATGTTTTCCCACAAATGGTTTGCACTAACACAAATATAAACACCACAAAATACAAATGATGTTCATGATTTACTAAAAAGCACAAAACTCAGCTACCTCTAGGAAGAAAGAGACATAGCCCCACACAGCATTTGATATACACAGTTTATGTATATTATAT
>NW_009630533.1:0-8869 GCF_000690535.1 Cariama cristata
CAGACAGGTGCAAGTGCGTGAAAGTGTCACGTGCGTTGCCAGCCTATGAAGCATTTGTATAAGAAAGAAGGTAACTGTAGAGGCACACCAGCATTTGAGCTTTGACCTGCTAATGACTTCCTCATTCAGTAAATTATGGAACGCTGAATTCCCGTGCTTCGCAAATTCAGACTGCTAATCTGTCAAAGCTGAATAAGAGGAAAAATGTATATTCATACATTTCAAATTGGTAAAGAAAACAGAAGCCTTAGTAAAAGGAGCAGGAAGATGCTGGGTATCCTTTTTGTCTGTTGAAAGCAGATGAAATACAGTAGGACTAATCCATAGCGTCCAATACGTCCACTCGCTTTTGTGTCAAATTCATCTGCTCAAATAAACCCAGGCGTGTTTTGCATGCTGAAGGATGGGTGGTGGTAGAGGACTGGAGTAATGAGTTATTTGAGTAAATATGATATCACTTACACTCATTCATACATTTCAAATTGGTTAGCACACACAAATTGGTTAGCAGGTTTTTGATGGGCATATTTTGGTTATAGAGTTCGGTACAGACTTTCAGGACAGATCGTAAGTCTGATGTCACCTAGAGATTTTTTTTTAAAAAAAAAAAACTTTCGTCAAAACAAAGATAATTCTAAAAATATTTATTTTCTCTGGAGGTTAGCCTGCTATTGCCAACTAACCCAGAGAGTGAGAGATGTCCTTTACACCTGTATTATTTTGTCTCTTGAGTGACTTTGGGTCCTAGTTACATATTCAGAAAGGAAAAAATACAGATATAAACAGTTCAAAACGGAGTCATGCAAACATGTGCCCAAATCCTGATACTCAATGGTAGAGCAACTTGTATGTGGTTAATGCAAGATGATGAACAATGAAAGTGCTTCTCAAGTCATGCTTTATTATCCAAATAAAGTGCTGTATTCCCTTAGTCAGCAGTTCCCATTACAATTGCACCATATGTTATCAGCAAACAGCAGATGTACGGTCTAACAATTAACAACAGAACTTTCCCACTTCAGGATTTGGGATAATACTAAAATAATTCATAATTAATTTGTGTTCCATTCGTAAGACAGTTTTTCTTTTTGGTGCTGTTTGTCTCCACCTTTTGCTGTGCCTGTTTGTGTTACGAAGAGTTTGCCACTTAAAGATTTTTAGAGCTCTTGTATAGACATGGCATTAAATCTTTTCAATGACCCTGAAAGCATTATCCATTTTAATGCTTGAATGGCCAGGTGGCTTCCCCAAGGTCACGCAAGGCACCACAGAGATGCAGGGGGACACCGCAGGTGCCCCGAAGAGTAGTGTGTCTGCAAAGGCAGCCAGAGCTGCAGGGTTGGTGAGGAGCTGCCCAGGAGCACAGCATCCGTTAAATGACACGGTGTCACCTTAGAGGCAGTGCTGAAAGACATTCTCTCCTCAGTCTCTTTACCCCTTTGAAATGCTATATATTTCATTAATAAAGGGAATTGCAGGTACCAGATGTTAATTCCAGTTTTTTCCACTGATGGAGGGTGCTTGCTTTCTAATACCATTGAATACTGAGGAGGTGAAAGGTAGGTATAAAGTTATGTCAGAACACGATGCAAGATAATGGGAACAGCAGAAAAGACCAGATTTCTGCTGCAAGTTTTGATAGATCAGCTCAGCCTTGGAGTAGTCTGAAGAATATAATCTGAATTAGAAGTCCACTAGAATCAGCCTTGCTGTGGAAAGTGGAAGTGATTGACTGGCTGCAATAGGATATATTTTTAAGTGTCAGTTACAATTGTTCCTGTCTAGTCATGTTCTCTAAGACAAATCTTGTATTGTTTGTTGTGAATACTATGTTAGTCTTTATAGCCTCCTGAGGAATGTATTGATTAACTTCCTTTTTCCAATTCAGCCTTACAGTTCTATGGAAAAATGTCTAATACGTGTATAATGTGTAGAAATGTGTATAATATTTCCTTCAGCAGAAAACTGATGCTCTTATGACTGTCTTACATAGCCCTTGACTAGAGATATATGTAGTGTTATGGGACTTTGATTCTTAAGTTCTTGAAAATCGTACCAAAGCTGTAAGAAGAGGCAAAAGACTTCCCCTTTATTCAGTATTTTTTTAAGCTTGTTTCTTTTTTTTTTTCTCTTTAATTCTGCTTAAGCTAAAGTAGAATTTTCAGATCTTTCCTTGGTAGTAATTCTGCAGGCTGTAGATGTTTGATCTCAATCGCTTATCTAATTGAGGATGAGTCAAGACTGAATACTCCTTTCTTTGTTATGCACAGAGTTATCAAGAGTGCAATAAATGGGAACAAATGGTGTGGTTTTTGTATGTGAACAAATTTCTAGTAGACTTCTTTGTTGCGTCTTGGATTATTTTGCCTTATTGGGGCCACTGTGGTATTCAAAGTATAATCCGCAAGCAAAAAATCTTTCTGTTGTTCAGTGATATTTCTTGACGATATCTGGATGAGTGATCAAACTGTGTAAAACTGCATTAGTTGCACTAATATTCTGTACTTTCCTGGGGTATGCACTGTAGTTCTGGTGGTGAGGCATGGGCATTATTTTAACTAGGAAGACAGTCATTAAGCTTAGCATTCAGGACATCTTACCTGTTGGGCTTTCACTTGGTGTTTCTAATGGAGCTGAAGGAGTAGCCTCCCAAAGTCATTTCCACTTTGGTCTAGTTCCTGACACAGTTCAGGTCTTCTCCCGGTCAGATTTAATTCCAAAGCATACACCATGCTGTTAGCTTTTTTTTTTTGCACCTGGGCCTATCCAGTAGCTGCCTCCAGGGATGTGGACCTCGTTTTGGCATTGGAGTTGTCCAGTTATGAGGTTCATCAAAATTAAGGGGCTTGTTTTTTCAATACCTCTGTTGTTCTGCATTTGTCTATAGCTGCATTCATAGAATGATCATTGTTTACTTCTTGAAAAGTGCTTTTTGTTTCTTGTCCAACCTCTCTGATGTCCCTAGAGGAGTTAAAAGTGCAAGTAATATGCAAATAATGTGCTGCTGATCTAAGATGACTTTCTATTAGATACAAACATGAAATCCTGGCCCTGCAGAGGTGTTTAACTCTGACCATCAGTAGAAAGAAGTGCAGTTTAATGAAGGTCAGTCTTAGTGAAGCTGACCTTGTTGTAAGGGGGAAAAGTTGCTCTGTTATTATATTTCTTGTCTGCTAAAGGCATCTGTTGATGTGACTTTCACTGTACTCTTTACTTTTGCAGGACAGTCAGGTAGCTATGACTCTGAAACATCTATTTTTTTTCTTCTAAGACTAAATCACTTTCTTTGTATGAAAAAGTGAAGCTCCTGGGCTTCAGATTTGAAGACAACCAGCTCTCCTACAAGTATGAAACCACTTCTCCTAAAGCCACGTTTATTTAAGAAATAATGTCCTGTCTTTTCAGCTACAGTAACCTGCTTTCACGTACTTCAGTACTTTACCATCCTTACTAGCAGGAAATACCTCCCAAAACTCAAAACACTTTTACACTCAGAAACCTTTGATTGGCCTTGAAAGACCACACACACTTCTATTACAGCTGTATCAATTGTGTTTGGGCGCGATATTTCAAGATTTCACTCTTTTGACCATTGGATATAAAACGATGCTGGAGTTCTTTTGGGTCGTGGCCTGCACAGTAGAAAAGACAGCCCCTTTCTTGTTTGAAATAGCTGTCTTTAGTAATGGTATTCTCTTTCAAACCAACTGGAATGGATGTATCTCAAAATACTCAGCTATGAAATTAGGGTTATGGTAAGAAAATAGCTAGTTAAAAAAATGTTCTAGACTTCATCTTGACCCGTTGCTTGTTCTGAACTACTGAAGGCATTGGTAAAGTATTCAATAACTGAACTTGAAGTAGAACCAAGAATCTTGATATATAGTGAACTTGTATGTTAATAGCAATAACTCAATCAGGGAAACAAGTTGCAGAAGGGTGTCGATATGGTAAAATTACTGCTTAAAACCAAAATGTGTTGCATATATGTTTAGTTTTTTTCTCCAGAGCTACTGTGTCATATTGACAAAATCTGTCCAGAAGTCCTGAGAGAGATGTTGCTAGCCATTATGAAGAGTGCAAGATTCCTCTTCAGGTGACATTACAAGTAGAATATTCACTATGGTATATTTTTGTTGATTAATTTTGCATGACAAGATATGTACATCACAGCAGGAAATTCTGGTGGTATAAGGAATGCTCTTTACATCTTGTAGTCCCTCCAAAAGACTTCTTGCATGTATACATGCATAAACGATCATCCATTCATGGACACGTTTGTACATACCTCATTGGGAGTGTGCTGCCTTCATTAAATGTACTCAAATCTGAAAATGATGGAATTTCAGACCAGATTCTGACCCATCTGTTCTTGGCTGGTGACCAGGGGATCTCGAGCCCCAACACTACTTCTGTCAGATTTGCCTCCTGCCTCTCTGCATTCTCTCATTCATTGGGTTTCTGTGCCTCTGACTCAGGCAGCTTTCCCTTCTTCACAGTGGAAAGTCACAGCTGTTACAACGATGGGTTCCCAAATCCCTGCTTTGATTTGTAGTAATACTTAAATTGGCTAAAAGTTGGTCAAAGACGTGATTACAATACCTGTGACCTTGGCTGAGGACAAGAGTGTGAATGAAGAGGGATGGGTAACAGGGTGACAGGAGCAAAGGAGGTGTTTTCGCAGTGGAACTAGTAAAATTTCATATTGGTCTTTGCAGGCATTTGGATGTTTAACTTAGAATGTGAAAGCAGCCTCACTTAATCCTGTGGGACTAATTATAGGAGTAATGTTATTCACAGGCAGTGTAGGAGGGGTCTGATTTTTGTGACTGTGCTTTAACTGCTGATGATGCAGTCCTTGTTTCCTGCTTTTTCTTTGGAGAACCCTGAACAATTAGCATGAATGTGATTTCTTTTTGGTTGGGAGGCACTTTGCAACATCCCTGTGCAGGGTAATTTGCCTCTGTATCTTTGAACATTCATTTGATGTTACATTTAGCTTGGAGCTGCTTTCATATAAAACGTTTATTGTTTATGTCCAAGCACACAGGTACAGCATTGCTTGCTGCATCCCCTGCAACGTCCTGCCCTGCTCAGAGCCCTGCTGGAGCTGTGGTTGTATGGTTAAGTGGAGAAATGTGTCGTCTCCTCTTCCATGTCTTCCGACATTTCCTTCTTCTCTTGTTTCGGGAGAATGTCCTCTGGCAGGTAGCAGTGGCACAGGTGCCTCAGGTACCTCTTCATCAGGTCAGGATTTTCCTTCAGCCGGCAGATCAACTCATAGCTCTTGCAGGAGCAATCACCCTGGCAGCCTGTCCCTGGAGAAGCTGGGTGTGTCTGGTCCGTCTCCTGGAAACAACAGGGCAGGAAGCACAACAAAAGGGGCTGAGACCTCTGCCTTGGTCTCTCCTGGAGAAACTCAGGCCTGGCTGGGCTGCCCCAGGCAGCAGGTTGCATGAAGATGACCTCAGGCAGGCTCTGTGGTGTTCCCCTTTTGGGAATCCCTCGTTTCCTTCTCTGGGGTTGGGCAAAGGTGTGGGGAAGAGGCAGAAGACCTTTGGCACCTGCCCAAGCTTTCTTCTCCACATGGACTGTTAGTCCTCATCCTATGCATTATTGACCCAAGGCCTTGGCGGGTCCTGGCTCCCAGTGACCTGGCACCATCCCACCTCCCTAACTCCCATTGCTCACCTCTCTCGGACATCTCTTGGCTTTTCTGCAAAGGCAGTACACAAGCAAAACCCCGCTGAGCAGCAGGCACAGGTCTGAGCAGCTGAAATGGGCTCCCTCCAGGGACTCCAGGGTTGTATCCAGCTGGATGGAGGAGGATTGAAGCTGCTCCTCTGGGCAGGGCTGGTGGGAGCACTGGCTCCCTGTGCCCTGTTCTTCCAGATCCTGGGGAGGTACATCGCACATGACCGTGGCCCAGACAGGACGACTGGAAAGTCCAAGGCTGCCAGGGAAGAGAGAGGACATGCAGAGAGTGCGGACCAGGGAGAACCCCGGGCTGCGCATCGCGCTGCTCCCTAATGAACTGCAATCCCTGCACAAAGAATTTCTTGCCGTCACCCTGAGCTGAGCTCGGCCAGTCACCAGCATTGCTGGCGTCTGCGCAATGTGAGGGTGATGGCGTTGGCCGTCACCCACTGTGCTGTCACCAGATGCGCTGTGATATCACAAGGGCTTTGCCTGTCAGCCAATAGGGGGGGAAGGTCAAGGCAAGGACAGAGGGTGTGAGCATCCAGATACCTCAGCCTGTTGCTGTCTTCCCCACTGTGGGAGTGGGCCTGAGCCCCAGGGGCTTTGGGCTGTGCTCTGCGGTGCTCAGTAACGAGGAGCTGTGCCAGGGCACTGCCCAGGCACTCGCATGTGGGTGGCAGCCCCCCAACCCCAGCAGAACTTCAGGGCTGCCCTCGCTTCCACAAGCCGCCCTCCAGGCTGGGCCCTGGGCTCTGTTGCGGAGGGCTGTGGGTCGCACACGGGGCCTCCATCCAGCCAGCGTAGCCCTGGCCTGGCCCACGTGCTGTGCGCCACTTCTGCGGAGCCCCAGGACTCCCCGTGTGCCTTTCCATAGACCCGAGCAGTCCCTGTGTGTGTTTTGCTGGGTAAATACAGGCCTTGTCTGAGCTTTGCTTGTGCCCCTGGGGCCTCTGTGTGTCTCTCGGAGCACCCCGGGGTGGTCCTGCCCCTTTGCTGGTGCCCCCGGGCCCTCCAAGTGCCTTCTGGTGCAACCCAGCCACCTCCCTATGCCTTCTGGCACGCCATGGGACAGTATGTACAGTAACATAACAGAAGTTTTATTTGAAGAAGTAGTCAATAAAATATTTCCCATGATTGTATTTCCAGTTGTTGTTGTAAAAGTGTTGTATGTGTCCATTTTACCTTTTATTGTGAAGAATTTGAAGAGTTCTGAGTCAAGCATCAGGTAAAGCGTAAAGCAGTCCGCTAGGCTTGACATGAGAAAGCCACGTCCTGCCCCATTGCTCTAAGACAGAGATAAGTCTAAGAGAGAAATTGAGACCCGACCATAGGGATCTGAGAGAATATATATATTTAATATTGTAGCAGGGTGAAGAATTGCTTGTTTTGTTTTTACGGTGTGTATGTAACAAAGGGAAAGAAGCTCATGAGGATCAGGGCTGCTGTTAGGTGACTTTCCTGGAGCAGCAACTATTTTTCAGCTAGCCATCTCTTCTAAAATAGTTTGGGATTGGATCTAAAGAACAGACTGAAAGAAAATGCATCATAATATTTTACAGAACAGCCTTTGGCCCACAGTGAAAAAATGTTGTAATCCTGGACATAATTATTAGAGCAGTAATGAGCTTAAGAGGTTACACAGAGTGCAATCTCTGCCCTGCTTGACAGGAATTCAGGGTAAAGAAGAGGTGTTAATTTTATTGATATCGTTATGGGAAAGTAATACAGCAATAGTGTAATTTTCAGCATGTGATGGAAGTTAAAGGACTCCATCCACCTTCCACCTCTGTTGAAGACCGAAAGAGAGAGACAAAGATAGATAATCTTTCAAAAACATGCATCAAAACCTTAAATGTCATATATGTAAAACAACTAGAATTTTTTTTTAAATTGATTTGATAATTGGGCACTAACTAAGAAGCAACATAGACAATTAAAGGCTTTAAAAGTATCTCTGAAGGGACACTTTTGGAATCCCTCAGGGGCTGTGGTCCATACAGAAGAATTGGTAGGGAATGGCAAAAGTCAGTGAGGGGAAGAAACAGAGGAAATTTAGTGGTATTCCACTGGCTTGAGGTACTCAGTGGATGCGGATAGGAAGATAAAGACCAAGAGGTATGCTAAGCAAGAGACATCTCCTGTATTTTATTAAGCCTTTTGGTTGACCATAGGTCGCCTAAGAAATCCTGGTTTGAATTATAAGTGATGAGAAGACCACCTAATGTAACATGAAAGAAGAGGTTGTGGCTAACTAAAAAAGTTACAAAACACCTATATTATCACTAGAGTCAAGGCAGAGGAGAAGGAGGACAGATTTCTACTGACTCCCATCAGCGGTCTATGTGATGTGTAACTGTTCTTTGTAAGACTAACATAGAACCACAATAGAAGACTTCACATCGTGAGAAAATAATTGTAATTTCTATACCATTATTTTAATATCATCTTCCACCTCCGTTTATTAAGTTCAGATATCTGTTTTGTATTTGAGTTGTAAGCCCATTGAAGTATGGACCATATTTTCTTAAATGTAGGTGTATCATGTACCGTAGACTGCCTGAGACAGGACCTACAAGCACTGATCTAATCCAAATCGTAAATAGCTTCTGAAATAGTAAGCTCTTTTTTTTTTTTTTAATACTAGATACTTTTGTCACCAATTGAAGCAGAAAAATGATCTTGAAGCTTCTTTTAGCAGCATTTTTATTTCTAAGAAAAGACTTCATTTCCATTCGGTATTTTCCGTTACTAGGTCACACTGTCTGGTCCCTGTCAGATGCTGGAGGATTATTACCACTTTTCTTAGTCATCTCCTGCATGTGGTATGTGTGAGGTTTGCCTTTGTGACATACGCTCTTGACAGAAGAAAATGACTGAGATTTGCTGTAGCCATCCTATGTAATCACTGAGCATAAAGGCATTAAATGTAACACACTGTGAAATTATCTCCTGAAGTTTATGCAGCTTTTTGCTACAGCCTACATTAGCAGTAGTCGGATATAGTAGATTTTTAAAAGTACTTATTGTCCCTCTGCACAGAATTGTGATTTTTTTTTTTTTTCAAACGATCTCAGTGAGACGGACTAGTTAAGACTGCTGTGCGTCAGATGTTTTTGAATATCTGTTGTGGTTTACCCCCAGCCAGCAACTAAGTACCATGCAGCTGCTT
>NW_009630533.1:8879-20335 GCF_000690535.1 Cariama cristata
TCTGCCAGTGGGATGGGGAGGAGAATTGGAAAAAGGTAAAACCTGTGGGTTGAGATAAGAACAGATTAATAATTGAAATAAAATAATTATAAGGATTGTAATGAAAAAGGAGAAAACAAAGAGAGGGAGTGAGAGGAATAAAACCCAGGACAGACAAGCGATGCACAATGCAATCACTCACCACCCACTGACCGATGCCCAGCCCGTCCCCAAGCAGCCATCGTCCCCTCCCGGCCAGCTCCCCCAGTTTCTCTACTGGCCATGCCGTTCTGTGGTATGGAATATCCCTCTGGGTGGTTGGGGTCAGCTGTCCTGGCCGTGCTCCCTCCCGGCTCCTTGTGCCCCTCCTCGCTGGCAGAGCACGGGACACTGCGATGGCCTTGGCTTAGGGTAAGCACCACTGAGCGACAACTGAAACATCAGTGGGTTACCAACACTGTTCTCGTACTAAATCCAAACCACGGCACTGTACCAGCTCCTGGGAAGAAAATTAACTCTAGCCCAGCCCAAACCAGGACAATATCACATCCAAGCTGGCAAATGGCACAGTGCTGTCACTAGTTCAATTTCTTGGTAATACTTTTTAGTTCTAGAAATTTCTTGCAAAATATATCCTGCTCTGCTGAAACACAGAGGTTCACTTGCTTGCTCTGAAGCTGGCAGTTTGCTGTCTGGCAACAGAGCTCTCCATCATTACTTCCAAACATTTTTCCCCTGTGGATTTTAACTCATTCTCTCTGTGTCACTTTGTTAGCAGTTTTTACAGTGTGCAAAGAGAGTCTGCAAGCAGGATACTTGCTTAAACGTGTGATTTACAAGTGCGAAGCAACTGCTTATTGTCTAACACATGCAGCTGACAGGACTAATGAGACCTACTAGGCTAAGCATTAATGTACTCACCATTCTGGTGAGACTTCTAGACAGTGTGTGCTTGCTCCTGATTCGTGCTGTCCATGTCTTGGTTATGCCATCTATGCATATCTCCACAAGAATAACAACTAGGTGTGCTACACCAGGATTCAGAAGGTTGCTTCAAAGTTTCAAAATAAGGTTGCTTAATCTGACTACCACTGGTGGAATTCAGCTGACATTATTCTTTTGAATTCTGGTTGCAGTTTGCATCTTCTAACAGAACATTCGCTGTTTACGTGTTCAGTAAATCATAGAGCGTCTTGGTTAGATAATTTGGTCTTTTTTTCTGAAGAAAAATAATCAAAAAACACTTTCCATTTCTGGAAAATAAATTCATGAAAATACAAGGGGAGCTGCAAATGTGCAAAGAGATTCACTTTTGAGCAAGTATGCTCGTTTTGGGTATTAACAAGAGTTCTTATTCACAGAAACTGGTAGTAACAGTAGGTTATGTCCTCATTCTGGCTTTTAACTTACGAGTTTGTGCCAGTTTGAAAACTTCATTATGTAACAAACAAAAAGATCAAGGAGTACTTGAAAATTGGAATATATGGAGATCAGTTGATGATTTTGTATTCAGATGTAAATGTGCTGTGTTTTGGAATTACATTCACATGTTGTGCTCTGGTGTAGGAGGGATTTCAGCAGCCATGTTAAGAAGTTGTCATAAACAGATGTTTTCCATCTTTGTGTGCAGAGTCTGAATTGTGCCACTGCCTTATTTTCATTTTTACATTGCTCATTAAGGGACTTTTCTAGACCTACATGTCTCAAAATCAGTTTTGGGGCACCTTTGTGAGTCACCTGGAATTTAAGTTTGACACTAGCATACAGGGTCTCTTGCTTTGTGGAGTTATTCTAGCAGGCTTTGTGCAGCTTGACAGGTTTTAGATGCCTTTCCACACTTCTTCGCAGCTCTGGGAATTGGGCAGACTAACAGAAGCACAGAATGGTTTGGGTTGGAAGGGACCTTTAAAGATCATATAGTTCAACCCCCCTGCCCTGGGCAGGGACACCTCCCACCAGACCAGGTTGCTCCCAGCCCCATCCAACCTGGCCTTGAACACTCCCAGGGATGGGGCAGCCACAGCTTCTCTGGGCAACCTGTGCCACTGCCTCACCACCCTCACCAGGAAGAATTTCTTCCTTACATCTCATCTAAATCTTCCCTCTTCCAGTTTAAAGCCATTGCCCCTTGTCGTATCCCTACACACCCGTGTACAAAGTCCCTCCCCAGCTTTCTTGTCGGCCCCTTTAGGTACTGGAAGGCTGCTCTAAGGTCTGCCCACAGCCTTCTCTTCTCAGGCTGAACAACCCCAACTCTCTCAGCCTGTCCTCACAGCAGAGGTGCTCCAGCCCTCGGATCATCTTTGTGGCCCTCCTCTGTCCAGTGTTCCATCTACCAATATCCACAAGTCCTCCCCACAGGGCTGCCCTCAATCATTCGTCCCCCAGCCTGTATTGATATTAGGGACTACCCTGACCCAGGTGCTGGACCTTGCACTTGGCCCTGCATGAACTTCTCATGGACCCACTACTCAAGCCTGTCCAGGTCCCTCTGGATGGCATCCCTTCCCTCCAGCATGTTGACTGCACCACACAGCTTCGTGTCCTCTGCAAACTTGCTAAGGGTGCGCTCCATCCCACTGTTCATGTCATTGATGAAGATATTAAATAGGATTGATCTCAGTACGGACCCTTGAGGAACATGACTCATTGCTGGTATCCACTTGGACATTGAGCTACTGACCGTAATGAATCAGTTGGTGGCTCCGCTTTCAGGTGCAACAAAGCTTGCTGACCGACGTTTTCCACTTTGAAGCAGATACATCTAAGCAGAATAAGCTAAAATCGCTGAATATGTAAAAGCCAGCCCTTATAGTGGGAAGGACCAGTCTTTGTAATACAAGCTGCAATAGGGATAATATTTACTGCTGGGAGTGTGAGTTTTGTTATCTGATCACTTGAGGGCCATGGAGAAAGGATGGGTCTTGAATAACTGCTTTTGCAACAGCTGAGAGACAGTCCGTTTGTATTCACAACACGCTTTCTGATATCTGTAGGTCACTGTGAAAGCGCAGACGCACTATTGCTATTTAATATTGTAGAGCTTGCATACGATGGAGCAAGTTGTGAATAGACACTATCATGAGCTAAAACTTCAAGTTGTCCAAAACTTTTAGCTGTGGCCTTGTAGTTACTCAGTTGTGAGTGCTTACATAGTAAATGAGATCATACTGCTTATTTTCTGAATTTTCATTTCTGTTTACTAGTATCTTCCCCCTGCCCAAACTTTCTTCAGACCCACCGGTGCTACTAAAGCAACCAAAATATGCTTGTATAAAATGAACAATGTGCAAAACTACTTATCTCACTTATCTCCAAAGAGCATGACGAAATCAGCAAAATCTCAGATCTGTACAGAGTCAGAGGTCGGTGATATACAACTGTTGGTATCGCCGAAGTACATATGCAGAAATAGAGTAATGTGTGCTTCTGAATTCACTTTTTTGACCTGAAATTGTTAACCTTTAAATAATCAGTATGCAAACTGTTACTTATTGAGAGTGATTGAGGTAATTGGGAAATACCCAGTCTGGTTTTTTGTCACCTCTTTTATGCATTCAAAACTGCGTTTGAAAAAACTCAGGAAAGCATGGAGACCTGCTGTATTCAGCTGTCTTTTAATCAGAGTTTTGTGTTCACACGCAAGTGTGTGAAATCTGCTTTTATGTCTCTGATTTTTGGAACTGAGAACCATATGGTATCTTGGTTTTGCATTTCTTAGATCTTCTTAATTGTGCTTGTATAGCAATTAGGCTTGTGCATAAATTTAAGAAAATAATATATTCATTTGTTCTTACTGTATGAAATATACTGAGAATTCATTTCAGCTTTTACAATAACCCTAAAAAGTATTCAGAATAGGGCAATTTGGTTTACAGTTACTATAGAGTTAATTTTACCCTTTAAAGTTTGTTTTACTAGTCTGTCTTTTATAATGAAATGGCAAGACACAGGATGTCCAAATCATCCAGTGAAGGGGACTAAATTACAGCCTTGTGCACTGATCCAGCAAAGCGGCGGCATTGTGCCTATGTCCCATTGAAGTCAATGGGACCACTCATGTTTTGAAAGTGAAGTATGTGCTTTTAAGTGTTTTACTGAATAGGGATGAGATTATTCTCGTTCTTAAAGTCAAGCATGTGCTTAAGTGCTTGGCAGAATTGAATTAGTTAGCATCTATGAGTTAGCACGAGAAAAAACAAACCTTGTAGCACCCTTGTTCAGAAGGTCCTTTTTGTAAGTTCCAGTTGAGTTTGATGGCTCCGAGATAATGTTATTAAGCAATTTATGTCAGTAGACTCTTCTGCATGATATCTTTCAACGGAATATAAAAAGACCCCAAGAAACAGGATGACTTTAGGACTCTTCCTCGTTCAGACATGGGTTTATCACCAAACATCTTTTTTCCATCTTTGTCTCTTTTATTAACTTTTTTGAAATTTTGCATTTTCCAGCTGCTTTTTCTTTAACTTTCTGTTATCTTCTCTCTAGGTTGAGAGGAGAGTTGAATTTCTTCCTTGAATTTCTGACGAGCTCTGTATTTCAGTAGACATCTCACCTGTTAGGATGCTGCCTTACCTGTTCTCTGTATTCCTCTGCCTTGAGACAGGTCTCCAAACTGCCCGCTCTGAATTGACACAAGAGATTATTTCTGTCTTCATTTCTCTGTTGCTGTTGGCATCGTTGCTCACAATTTTATCTCTTTTTATTTGCTGAACTTTTTTATATGCTGAAAATTGTTGGAGGCAGAATGTGGGCTACAGATCTGTGTTTCTCAGACGTGAGAGAACATGTTGTAAAGAAATAGCAATTTGTCTTCCTACCAAACTTGTAGGCATGGCGTATTCATCTTTGCTCTCTGTCGTCCCAATCAGGAGGCAGAATACAAATGGGTTGTGCCCTGCTAAGAAGTTAATTTTTTGATTGGACTTCCCGGACTGACTTAAAACACTAGCTTTTATAAAACTGCCTTCACAAATATCCCTGATCTTTCAGAAAATCAGGCTAGCTTTGAGAGTTATATTTGATGATAAGGGGGAGCAAATGATATCAACTTGACCATAATGATGGAGTCTGATTAAGGGGCCTTCAAAGCTGTACGGTTTTGTTTTGGTTAACAATGACAAGGCACACTAGAGACATCCAGGAATGCACAGTAGAAGCGTTACCTGCTAAGATTAGCTGTCACCTGCTCTGATCAGTTTTGGGGATAATTGTTTGAAACTGTTGAAAATGGTGGTGGAGGGAGGTTCAAATAACAGATAATTGCCTCAGTTGTGAGAAGCAGTATGATAAGGCGATAAACTTTAGGTCAAAAGGCAGTTGAAGAAGATTATTAATTGAGTATCTCAACTGAAAGAACTGTTTTCACCCATTTTGAGCCTATGTGTACACTTTCTTGTTTCTCAAGCAAGCTGAATGAAACAAACTTAGTAATTTGTTCATAGCGGCCACCAGACAGCTTTCCTTTTCTGGAAACACTCGCCTTCAATATAGCCGGTATTTCTCCTTGCCCGTTATTCTTCCCAAGGCGTTGCTTTTCACCGTTCCCTGTCTCCTTCACTTCTTGCTACAACATCTTTTGTATTCATGGAGGTGCCTGGGAGAAGTATTTGTTTGGGAATCAGATTCAGTGTTTGATTCCCAAGTAGTACCAACCTGAGCACGAAACCTGGTTTTGACAGTAACTGTGGACAGGTTGCTTCATTTTCTTCTCATACAGTGCTGACTATTAGAATTGTCTTGAGTTTGTAAGGTGTTATGTTGATGTGAATAATTTTAATGAAGATTTATGTGAAAAAGTTGTAGAAAATTAATGTGACAAACTATTTTGCTTACTTTTCAATTAATAAAATTAATTGGTCGCAGAGCATTGCTGAGTAGGGGGAACACAGCTGATGGCTTTGAAGAGCCTCACTCTTCCACGTAACATCTGGATATTTATATTTAGTGCTTGGGGTAAATGGAAACTGTGATATACCATCTTCTTGTGAACTTTTCTGTGTTGAACTTTGGTTTGAATCCTAACATTAACAGAAGTCTGTGTTGTTTTGTGACTGCAAGCTGTGAATTTCCAGAGAGTTGGGTTCCTAAATCCAGAGGGAAACAAATGAAACTAGGTGCTTATTTTTCTAGGACTCCTATGAACTTCCATGCTGTTTTCTGGCTGTGCAGCTCTGAGTTTGCAAGCTGGTTTCTTTTTCCCCTTTCTGTGCTTGCTTTGTGGGCTTCATTTTTATGCTTAGCCCTTCTTAATCTTCAGTTTTCAGAACAAAGTGCAGGTCTTTACTATGTCTGTGTAAACTTGGTGTATGTGGCTCGGGGCATTACTACTATGGCACTTGATTTTCGTAAAATGTGCTATAGTCATTGCTGCAGAAACGTGAGCCGCTGTGTTTTAATGTTTGATTAACATCTCGCAATCAGAATTTGAGTGTATGGATATATTCAGTTGTCTTGAGTTTTCTTCTCTTTCGTTGTTTTTATTAGTAAGAAGGTAGGTTAGAAATGAGCCTGCTATATTTAATCTAGAAATAATTAGATTTTCAATATAGCAAAAGGGGAATTGCCTGAGTCTTTGCTAAGACTCACGGAAGTCTTAAGTAGAATATGATAAGTATTATGATTTATTTCTAAATGTAGTATGATTGATTCCTAAAAATGTCTTATTTTTATAAGTGGTGTCCAGTGGAGTATGTTAACATATAAAGAAACTAAAGCAATTGGTTTGCAATTAAAATAATAAAATTACACAATATTGGGGATGGTAGTTATGAATGTATTTAATATTCAGTCCCACGAGGCACGCATCTTACGTGTGGCAAAACCTGCAGGGAACGGGAATCGTGTAGTTCCCTTTCATTAGAGTTTGGTAAGCTGTGAGTACCTTGCCTGGAACAGTCAATCTGAGGATTATCAGTTCAATTTGCACCACCAGACTTCTTTCAAGGCACAAATTGGGAATTGTTGTTGTCTTCTGTTGAGCTTAGGGGAATTTGGAAAAGAGCATTCTTGCTCTTATTGCTGTTAATGGTACGTTATTTTGTGGTAGCATGGTCAACAGCTGCTACAGTGATGTGCTACGATTACCGTACTATTAATCTGTAAATTAGACTAATCTGTAAATTAGTCTGCCTAACGTTAGGCAAAGCCTTCACGGTTTGCTTTCATGAATACTGTTAGCCACATTGATGTATTTTATTTTTAAAATCCTTTCACTTACCTGGATCCCCTGGAAGAGTTGTTATCGCTCAGTCGTTTTCGCTGTGAGGATGTAAGGTGGTGGACCACGGGTCCCTCTATCTCAGTGCTCTGTTTTCAACAGTGGCTCTAATCAGATACTTAGGGAGAAGTAGGAATGGAGCACAGGTGTATGGGTCTTCAGAACTGCATGATTAATTTGTTAGGGTTTTGTCAACTTTCATTATAATCCATTACAGGATTCTGTCTTTGGTCAGTATAAAAAAGATGTAAACAAAATCCTGCTTCCATCCACTTCAATTGGGAGGCTGTGGACTAGGAGCGATTAGATCATACACATCCAAGTGTTGGTTTTGCAAGAAGTAAAGAAGAATTACAGATGGGGTGACTGAGGCTTACAGAGCTGAAAGGCCAAATGGTTTAAATCAGCATGATTCACTTCAGTGGACCCCCATGAATTTACAACAGATGAGGATTTGGTCCATTTTAATGCAGTTAAGGTCACACGTTCAGCCGGTGACAGAGGTAATAAATGATCCCAGCCCTTGTCACCACTGTGGTTGCCACATACACAGCAGAAGCAGGCAACACTTGAGACTGAAAAGCAGCCAGACTGGAAAATGTGCAGGAAGCTTTAGCATAAAAAATAAATTGCTGATGACACTGAAGCTGTGATTCTGGAAGATAAGAGGAATAGACATGGGAAAACGCAGAACAAAGACTCACAGTTCTGCTGGGACCGCCTGGTGCTGAGACAGTTATGAGATGGTTGCTTGAAGTGAGCAAGAGGTACGCATTTGTAATACATCAAAAGACAGATTTTAGAAGGAGCACATTAAAGCAGAACTTGAGTTCACTACTGACTGTGCAAATCACCTGGATCATGCGTTAGAGACGCTTGTAAAGTCTTGTGAGCCAGCAGAATATTTTAAAGAAGTTGGAGATTTTTATTTTTATTTTTTTTTGTGGAGGATCTGATAGAGATACTTTGAATGCCTGTGGGAGATGTAGCTAATATGGTGCTTTGCTTCATGCTACCGGCAAATTTTACGCGGTGAACACTGCAGCATGGGTACAGAGCTAAGGCCATGTTATTGCCGGTATTTTCCTCGTGAGAATACCAACTGGCTTGTGCAGTGCTCTGTTCCGCTCGAATTCCAGAGCATCGATGGGCGAGGAGTCTCTCCCTCTCTTAATGTCCCGGGCTGAGGCAAATGCTGAGTCTGCTGTTTTTCCAGTGTGCAAATGAGTCGGTGCTGTAGTGGGCATGTTACACCTATTTTTCCTGCATGAAGAAAAAAGAAGTTCCTTGAGTCTTTCTAGGTTGCTTTTGCTTTTTGGTTAAAATAAAATACAGCTGAAAGTCAAATTGTTGTCTGTAAATGAACACATCCCATATTTATGAGTAAATCCTAGTATTTAAGGTGAAGTCCAAACATAATAATTTTCCTTAAAGCCTTAATTGAACAAGATTTTCTGCTGTCTCTAAGCATCATAAAAACACTACCACATGTGTCGTGAGTGAGGGTGAAAGGAGAGAAGGCTGTGAGGGAAGAAGGATGCCATTAGACCCGATTGAATCCTGCCCAGTCACCAGGCTGCCATCTCTGTGTCCACCAAAGATGTCTCAGCATTAGTCTATGTCTTTTTGTCCTGTCATGGTATAATTTCCACGTGTATTCAGGGACCTGTGTAAGTCCACTTCTCTTGTTAGAAGTGAATAATTCATTGCTTACAAACACATTTAGGAAGAGTAATCGGGGGAGTGATTGCCATGATGCTTGAATCACAAAGCAAGCATGTACTCTTCGATACTTCTATTCCCAGGCTGTTATTTATACTTGTAACTGTTCCTAGTTAAACTATAAGCATTGTGAATACCTGATGTTGTACGAAATGCATTGTATGCTTCTCCAGAATCCAGGTAAGTGATAGAGGAGAGAGATACAGAGGTTTCTCCTCTGTTAAAAACCCAACCCAGCACACCAAAATCCAGTCGCAGGAATGTGGCTGCTGCTTCACTGTGGGATGGCCCTTGCCTTGTTTCTGACCTCTTTGTGTCTGATGGCTGCCCAGGTGAAAGTCAGTTGTTTGTCATCTTCACACCGCCTGCTTTTTGCCAGTAGATGATCCCAGCTTTTGCTGAAGAGTAGCTGGCTGCTGGGTGTACGTAAAGACTACCAGTAAGGTTGGTTCACTTCTGACCCGGTATTTTGTATATGATGCTGAAGGGCTTTGAGCTAACCTTTGGTGTGATACAGAAGTATTTGAAGTAGGGGATGGTTTAAATGTAGGTAGGAGAGAACTGTGGCCTCTAGGTTTCTAGAGATCAGTTTCTCTGGTTCTCTTTTACTAAACCCACAGTTCACCTAGTACAAGTGGGATGAATTTACGTACCCAGGGATAATGAATGAAAGAAGGAGTCGCATGTAACCTGTCTCATACTAACATTTGCCTTCTGACTAATTTAAAGTCAAAAGAGGATATATAGGTAACTTGTCTCCAGTTTTCTTCTTTTGAATGTTTGTTACACTTCTAATTTCATCCCCACACTAGGAATAGCAGTTACCGACTTATGAAATAGCTGTCTTCAACTGGTACAAAAACCAGTCAAAATGGGAGATGGGGTTTTGATGTGTGTGTGTGTGTGTGACTTCAAATTTATTTATTGCAAATTTATCTGCCTGCTTCCTCTTATTTCCTGAAAGCATGGGAGCATTTGAAAATAAAGACAGGCCTGGGCTGCAGGACACACGAAACTGAAAGAAATCTCCTGTCTTGCCTTAGGATACCTCAGCGCTTGGATTCTGTGTTTTTTTTTGCAGATATATAAAAGCTATTTCCAGGTATATAAAAGCTATTTTGCCCAATCAGTTTTCAGTACAGAGGGAAAAAGCGTGTGGAGTTGTACGTGTGTGCCTGTGCAGACACACATAATTTTTTAAAGGTCTAGCTCCTTATGTTAGGTATTCTTCTTCTGTTTGTAAAAATTGGTGAGAAAAATTAAACTCCAGGCGAGTGCGGACATGGTAGTTGCTTATAAAATTTCGCACAGAGAATAGGGCTGTGACCGCTGTTCCACACTTTCTTGAGCTCTGTACCGCACTGCAAGAGTTACAGGCACAAGGAAAGATGGGGGAAGAGTGTTACCCACAAAAGCAAATGGAGCTGTGTTGTATTAGGGAGGAATTTTCACTTATTTGCAAGACCAAATTGCTTCAGTATCAACAGTCCTGCCTGCCTTAGCTAGTGCCTTACATCGTACAGGCATTTGGCTTTGCTACTATTTTCAGTAAGGCCCTATTAATCCAGTTACATTACCCTTGGTAACAACTCAAGCCCTAAGTATTTATATGCAGGTGTTTCTTTGTTTGCTTTTGTTTTAAGTGTAAAACAATATTTTAACGGCTTTTTTAGGCTCTTGTGTTCTCCTTGTGCAGAGGATTGCTCACACATAGTGACCTCTGGGACCTATGCGGATAAAAACAAGTCACAAATGTACTACAGAGACAAATACTGTTGCGATAAAATTGGAACAATATCGAAGGTGGTAATGCTTAAATGCTGTGGACGGTATCGTGCTGGAATCCGAATGATGGAAGTGTCATCATTCAAGTGGGAGCCATGGGCTACGATGTTAGCCGTTGGGCTAAAGGGTGGTTCCTTACCAGTGCATCAGTGCACTGGGGCTTCTGTTGACTCGCCAACAGTTAGAAATATTTCTTTTCATGTGTGTTTGTGGTATCTGTAATATCCTGGGGTAAGTTTAAGTCTGGAGCCAGCTAGCCTATGGGGACTACGTCTATCAGGTGGTCCTTGCCTCCTGCCATATGGCAGTGCTCACCTGAGGGACGGAGTTTGCGTCACATGTTAGTCCTGGGTGTTTTGCTTTATTGCATCGTTCCTGATTCAAAGCGTTAAAGAAAACACATCATCGTCCTTAAACTATGAGCGCAGCCTCAAAATCGTACTGCTGGGGGGGGGGGGGTAGGGAGCAGGTGGGGGTTGGTGTTCTGCCTTCAAAGGTTCGGGCCTTTCAGCTATATGTTGTGTCATCTCCCGATGTAAGCTTCGGTAGCTAATTCAGTGTTGTTCTGTGCGTGGAAGACACGGTGTGACATTTCTAGGGGCTGGATCTTTCAGGAGAACATCTTTAGGGAAGCTTTGTTTAAAAAGCATTGAGAGGTAGCAGCAGGTTGGTTATTTATCAAGGGAGGGAGTGTTCGCACGGGCCTAGGCATTACAGCTCGCTGTCGAATGAGCACAGGCCAGTGCGT
>NW_009630534.1:0-1650 GCF_000690535.1 Cariama cristata
CCTCTCCTCTCCTCTCCTCTCCTCTCTCCAATTCCCTCCCAGAAGGCTGTCAAACCTTCTCACCTCCATTTTGCTAGTAGCAGACGGAACTACTTGCCCCAAACCACAGGAGAACAGTGATAGAGAACATGACAGTGAGAAGAATGTGATAGATCATCAGTTGGTCACCCAATGACACTCTCAGACCAGATCATCAGTTGGTCACCCAATGACGCTCTCAGACCCCAGTGATTCTGGATCGCTCCTCAGAAGCCCAGAGCTACAGCCATGTCGGGGAAAAGGGCACAAATTTTCCATCAAGGCAGCAGTTCCAACATAGGGAGCTGTGAAGCCACCTCTCCAGCTGCTCGCCTGGCACTGCGGTGCAACACAGCGTAAGGAAATCCCATGGCAGAGGTGAGGATGGACTTCCTTTGAGAAGCTCATGAGCTTATGGCAGACAGGAGCCGGCCAGGGACCGGGCAGGCAGCAGCGGTGGGTCCAACGGTAGCTGCAAAACAATTGGGATTATCCCAGCAGTAGTAACTTTGGAAGATCCAGCTGATCTAGAAGACCTCCCAGACACATGCCTAGAGAGCCTGGGGTTTGGCAGAGGATCTGCTCCATCAGCTTCAACTCACCTTGGCAAAAGGTGCCCAGATACCATGGTGACGGGCTCGGCGGGGATAAACACCGAACATGGGTGTGGGTTGTTTGCATAGTTAGGAAGCTGGCTGGTCTCCATCCCTCCACCCTGCCTCCTCCCAGCAGTGCCAGGATCTCAATCCAAAGTGGTCTCCTACCTCCTCCTGGGCTGGCTCATCCACAGGCAACCCGGAGGCACTTCCCAAACTGGTTCCCTCTTAGGCAGGGCAGGGTGGGGGACGGCGACGCCGGGCTGCTGCCTCTCCCCGCTCCCCGGGAGGTCAAGTCATTTGATGGTCCCAACATCCACGTGCCTGCCTGGACCCACATGGAGATGTGGTGTGGGACATCCCCTTCTTCTCCTCTTCTGCAGTTGCCAAGCAGAGCGAGCCCCTTGCAAAACCACCGGCTGGAATGTGGCATCCTTCCCCCCACCCAAAAAAGTGCTCACCAGCACCACACACCCATTTCTTTGGGGCAAGGATATCTTTTGGAGGGACAAGGAACAAAGCAATCCAACAGCAGCGAGAAATAAATCTATAATTAAGGCAAGCTGCTCACACGAGCGATACTTGAGAATTATGCAGACCTGTGAGCAACGTTGCCATCGGGCGCGCGGCTCCTCTCAGGCTTCCAGTAAGGAATAAAAAAGGCTCTGACTAATATAAAGAGGCCTCCAAATCATTCTTGGCAGAAGCATCCCAGCCCAAAACCTCCCTCTATTCATCGCTAAAACTCTCAGCCAAAGGAAAATAAACCGTACAGCTACCTCGCTGACCCGACCCGCAGAGTGGTGTAGCTGGGTGCCAGTTGCCCCTTCTCCACCATTATACGTTAATAGAATAGCATATAATATATCCACATTATATCAATTTACATACTACGTGTACATTTAGGATATATATATTATATTTATACATAAATATATACATTATGGGGACTCGGCGTGATGCTGCCCTCCCATCCTTGTCCTGCCGGGAGGGCAGCGGCACGGGCAGAGGGGCAGGCCGGGGGAGGGATGGGCCC
>NW_009630534.1:1681-6014 GCF_000690535.1 Cariama cristata
CCATCGCTGCCTGCTTTGCTAGGATCACCCACACCCACTCGATAATACCACGTTTCGATGCGGTCCGAGATTCTTCGCCTTTTCTAATTACTTCCAAGTTTCTAAAAACCATTCCACCGGCGACACTTAATGGGAATAAGATCAGGACTACGAACCGGGGAGGGAAGACTTCAGTGTTTTGAAACTATTTTAATAACTTGCTATTTAATTAAGAGCAATAGCTCTGAAATTATGTCAGTGAAACTTGCCACTTCTTATTTATTAATTAGAGGAGGAATTTCAAAGGAGGCTAAAGGAGTTAGATGCCGGACAGCCCCGGGCTCGCTGGAAAATCCCAGGTTTGTACAGATAATGCTTTGCTCAGCGCTCAAACACGCTGGGTCTGACTCCTCATTGCCTGGCACCTCAAGTAAACAGCGTTAAGAACAAGAGTAAAGTGGGTGTTAAATGCTGCCTGCTCCAGAGCACGGGTTTGAAATGTCCTTTTTGTGGTGGTGGGAGCGATGGAAGGCACTGGAAGAGCAAGGAAAGACAACAGAGCATCTCATCTACCTTTCCAGGAGTTATTTGCTGGGCTCTTCTGGAGTGGATAGACCAGGATAGACGCTGAAAAGTTTGCAAAAGGTTTGCTCTTGGGTGTGGGGTGTTTGGAGACGCCGAAGGTAGCAAGGGCTGCCCATGCCCACCGCATCCACCCCCTGCGACCAGGGCTCAGGTAGACCCAGCTGCATTTGCTGTTCCCAACCTCCAAATCTCCCCAGGAGGAGAAACCTCCATCCGATTCCGTTTCCACCAAGCAGAAAGGAAGGGAAAGTCCCACTTGGTCTCATTCCCCCCATAATATTGTACCTGGGTGAACTGGAAGGTGGCTGCCACATCCCCTTTTCGAGGGCAGAACAAGCTGCAGGTCCCCGCACGACCGCGCCAAGTATTTCCATCCACCCGACACGCTCCAGAAAGCAACGTCGGGATGGCCGAGCGCCGGTTCCTCCTCTGCTGAGCACATTCCTCCCCTCCTGTTTTCATTCAGCCCAACCTTAAACAAAACCACGGCTGTTGTTTTTATCAGCGGCGCGGCTCTGGGAATTACCTACGTGGGGTCAGGGGAGCTGGAGAGGGAGTTTGTGCTGCTGAAACAGCATTTAATCTCAAGAAGGAGCTGTTAAAAATATTAAAGCTTAACTGGGTACAACACACTGTCCTGCTGCATCCTGTTTGCTAGTAAAGAAGCAAAAAGTTCCTGAGATAAACTGAGATTTAAACCCGAATTTCAGGGAGGGGGTCTCCAGATAAAGCACCTTGGATTTCCCCAGGCAATCGTGGAGGAGGTTGGCTTGAGCCAGGCTTAACCCCTGCACCGAGCAGCAGCCTCATCCCAGCCCACTTCCCAGCCTGTCTTTAATCACGATTTTTCTGCCAGCATTAAATCTGCTGAGACGTTTTAATTATTTAAGGGGAAAGTGTTTTTTTTTTTCCCCACAAGTTCTCTGCAAAGAACAACCGAGAAGAAATAAATACATAAATAAACCAAATATTAATAAATAAAGATTAAAAATGTATGATAGAATAGAATAGAATATATATCTGCCTCATCAGAGCCCTTCTGCCTACCCAGCAGATGTTAGCAGATGTGTTTTTGCACTAATATTTCCTATCTAAAACAAACAAACAAATAACTAAGGCAGACTTACAAAAAGAAACCTCGCAAACTGAAAGGTTGTATGATACAGGTGTTGATATACAGCCAAAATCTCCGGGCTTGGTAAAGATTCAAGATACCAAGCAAGGAAATCAGAAAACAAATCACAGGTTCGAGTTCAAACAGCAATTAAAAACGCATGGAAATGGCGATAAATCAGTACAGGGGATCGCTACGACGCGCCGAAGATTTCTAACACGAACACGATTACCCTCCGAGCATGAAATTCAAGCGCCTTCCCCTCCCCTCAATACACAGCAAAAGCCCTAAAAGGGGGTGAAAAAAAAAAAATTAAAGAAATCACGTATTTCAGAAGCTGATAATACAGCATCCGACCCACCTTCCCGCTCCGGGTGCCGACCCTCGTCCTTCCCTCGCCTGCCGTGGTTTCCCAGGGGAATCCAACGGCGTCGCTCCCCGGGTGTCTGCAGCCGAGCGGAGATTGTCATTGATTTGTGCGCGGAAAGTTAAGCCTTTCTAGGAGCGGTTAGGAGAATTCACTCCCACCACTCCCTCTAAACCAAAAGTATTTGGCACAGAGCCCTCTTCGTCCACCTGTACTATTACGGTCTTAAACAACACACGGGACACCAGCTGGTTTTACCGGGATTTTTTCAATCTTTCCTTTTTAAACAAGTACACAAAGTTCTTTGGGAAGAAAAACTTGGGGGTTTGTTGTGCTGATATTTTTTTTTGGTGTAAATCTCATTTTTCTTAAAGCAGATTTATTCTATCCTTTTTTGTTTTGTACTCAGTGGGTCAAACCCTTCCCTGATGAACTGGTGACCCCTGACCATGTGTTGATTTGTCCCCGCAGAGGTGACTCCGTGGGTGACTTTCCTATCCATCTCCTCCTTCCCCTGCAAACCCTGTACCCGTTTGGCTGAGATAAGATAAACCTGGATGGGGGGGGGATGAAAACCTTCTCTTTTGAAAAGAACTGGGGATAATTTAACTAAAAAAAAGCCCCAGGTTTTGCATATGAATGACCCAAGCAAGTAAGAAGATGGAGGCAAGGTATCTTCAAAGAGGGGTTTGCTTACCCAAGTACCCAGATGCTGTGTTCTCCAGGTGATGAGAGCCCAAATTAGGTGCCCAATCCAAGGACTGAGAGACTTTGAAAACCCTTCCCAGGTCCCCAGCATGGGGCTTCAAAGCCCCCCCCCCCGTGGGGCGTCGAACCCCCCCCCCCGGGCACCCAGATTTGGAAGACATGTCCTGGCCACCTCAGCTGCACCCAACGACCCCGTCCCTCACCCACCTCCTGCGGTCCCCGTCCACGAGGTTGTCCCCGGGGAGAGAAGTCACCCCACGGGAGCTGGGCTTAGCAGAGTGTGCCGCCTCCGCAAGCAGCCTAACCTGGCTAAGCCTGGCTTACCAGCATGTGTGCAACCTCAAAGGGTTGGCCATCACATGTCCTGGCCACCTCAGCTGCACCCAACGACCCCGTCCCTCACCCACCTCCTGCGGTCCCCGTCCACGAGGTTGTCCCCGGGGAGAGAAGTCACCCCACGGGAGCTGGGCTTAGCAGAGTGTGCCGCCTCCGCAAGCAGCCTAACCTGGCTAAGCCTGGCTTACCAGCATGTGTGCAACCTCAAAGGGTTGGCCATCATCTTGAGTGATAAATACCAGGTCCCTCCTCTTCTCGTTGGGTGCACCAAGGATCAGCTCATCCTCAAGATTCTGCCCCAAATTAAGCAGGCACATCTCAGAGCATTAAATTAAACACTGGATTTAATAAAATACTAGCTCCTTTCTGGCACAGGTATTATGACAACGAGGAAATACAGATTTATTGTTAATAAATCCAATGAGAGCAGCTGGACACCAAGTTCCACGTTACATGCGTTTCTGCTAGCTTTCCTTTCAAGAAGCACATTAAAAAAAAAACCCAAATCACAACCAAAATTGTTTATACAAACGAAATCTTTCTAAAGCATGAGGCAAAATCAAGTGTAAGATAGCCTGGGGCAACCTGGCACTCCCAGACATGGCTTGAAAGAGCTCTGTGCTCAGAGCACGGTTACTTTTGAAACTTTTATTACACGCTTTCTTGGTCTCTAGAAAAAAAAAATGCTGCTTCCATCCCCACACCCAAACCACTATCTGCAACTCCTCTGACTACTGGGTTTCTAAGGAGTGTCTGGGTAAATCAGTAAATGAAGTCGGTGCAAACAATATGTCTGGCCCCAGATAAGAGTAAAGCAAAACTTGGGCAGCATCCAGTGACTGCCAAGCCGGCGCGGAGAGGAACACCAATTGCCACCCACTGCTTTTCCAGGTACTCCCACAGCCTGCAATCCCTGTGGGATGGGAGCACCCATCCAACCACCCACTTGCACCCCGGCCAAGCTCCTCAAGCACAAAACCAAGTGACTCTTCATTCCTCACAAACCCTGTCTTTTTTGCCCATCAAAATGGCTTGCCCCCATCAACCCACCAAAGCCAACTTGTTGAAGAAACAATGACGTCCATCCTATGCTACTGAAGCACATTGCTCATGGTGCTGTTTCCCAAGATGGATTTAAGGAAATGTTCCCAGCACCACTGAGGTGCTGGAGCGAGTCCAGAGAAGGGCAACGAAGGCGGTGAAGGGTCTGGAGCACAAGTCTGGTGGGGAGCGGCTGAGGGAGC
>NW_009630534.1:6155-53440 GCF_000690535.1 Cariama cristata
TCTCAAGCTGTGCCAGGGGAGGTTTAGATTGGATATTAGGAAGAATTTCTTCACCAAAAGGGTTGTCAAGCACTGGAAGAGCCTACCCAGGGAAGTGGTGGAGTCCCCATCCCTGGAGGTGTTTAAAAGATGTGTAGGTGTGGTGCTTAGGGACATGGTTTAGTGGTGGAATTGGCCGTGCTAGGTCAACGGTTGGATTCAATGATCTTAAGGGTCCTTTCCAACCTAAATCATAGAATCATAGAATCATAATGGTTGGAAGAGACCTCAAAGATCATCAAGTCCAACCGTATACCCAATGCCACCATGCCCACTAAACCCACTAAACCATTTCTCGAAGCGCCACATCTAAACATTTTTTGAACACCTCCAGGGATGGTGACTCCACCACCTCCCTGGGGAGCCCATTCCAATGCCTAACGACTCTTACAGTGAAGAAGTTCTTCCTGATATCCAACCTGAACCTCCCCTGGCACAACTTGAGGCCGTTTCCTCTTGTCCTATTGCTAGTTACTTGGGAGATCAGACCAACCCCCACCTCACTACAACCTCCTTTCAGGTCGTTGTAGGGAGCGATCAGGTCTCCCTTCAGCCTCATTTTATCCAGACTAAACAACCCCAGAAATGATTCTATGATTAAAAATGTCCCCAAATTCCTGCAAGTCAAACCCAGTAACGTCACAGCCTTTACTTTGAGTCCAAAACCACAGCAGACCAATAGGTCCCCACCGAACCCTGGAAATTATTTGCCGTTTTCCATGTGAAATTGGTTCCTGTTTTTTTGATCACCGTTAACAGAAGGATGAACGAGTTTCCTAGACTACAAAAGAAGAGAGGTTAAACTACTTTTAACAGGGTAAGAAATTAGAATAGCAGGAGAAAGAAGAGAAGAAAGGGTTGTGCCAGACCCACCTCGGTTCATAAGCACAACAGGGAACACCTAGTTTAAAAAAAAATAATAGAAAAGGTTGTAATAATTGCTTATCCCAGATTGGGAAAGCTCTCATTACAAGTATATTGAATTGAAAGCTTTCTGGAAGAAAGACTACTTGAAGGATGCCTGTCCAACCAGAAAAATAAATTATCATCAAATTTAAAGATATTCATGGGCAAAATAAATTTTGGCACAGTTTGGTTTTCTATAGTTTTCTAGTTTGATGGGGGTTTTTTGTTGGTGGTGGTTTTTTAAGAATAAACTGTGTTTTGTGAATTTCTGCAATTTTTCCTTTCGAAGCTGAGTTTTTCAGGCTGGTTTTAAACTTTTGCTAGTTTAAGCCCAATAATCAGCCTCAGTTAATCTACCTCTCCGAGAGCCAGAGGAAGATATTTTCTGCACCAGTCACATTTCTCAAAGGAAAATAATTTTCTTCCTCAAACATCCCTATTTCATCGCCAAAACCTGTTGGTAAAAAAAAATAATAATTTTTTTTTTCTTACAGGTTTATTTTGGTAAGAAATAAAACCCAGCATCATATTTTTCCCCCCAAATCTCACAGAAACTGCTTTCAAAGAAGAAACTTGGAAAAGCCCGATGAGGTTTCCTCCAAGGTGTCTATCCCACACAGTCGCGCATGTTTCTGTTTCCTGTGGTGCGTATCCCCGTAAATAAAACTCAGCAACATATTTTTCCCCCAAATCTCACAGAAACTGCTTTCAAAGAAGAAACTTGGAAAAGCCCGATGAGGTTTCCTCCAAGGTGTCTATCCCACACAGTCGCGCATGTTTCTGTTTCCTGTGGTGCGTATCCCCGTTAACTTCAAAATTGCTCTCCAGGCAATAAACTTAAGCCTTGCCTAAGTGCTTCCAAATGTTGGCCTTATTTTAAAGGTGATAGAGTAAGTGGAAGGAAGAGATGTGAGCCCACAACCTTGATTCACACCCTCATTGCTGGGGTACCACCAGGTCAATCGAAACAGGGGGAAGGAGGATGGGGAAACGACCCATCTGGTTTAAGAAGGTCTCTGTGCTCATGGCTTGGGTAAGAGCTGCTGGGTTTTAATCTTTAAAAGGTAATTGTGGACATTGGAAAAGGGTGAATGGGTGAGTCGCGAAAGGGATTTCCTTGCTAGTAAGTCCCACACGCTGCAGATGAGGAGTAGTTTCCAGCGAGATGCTAAATTACCAGTTACCCCATGCCACGGACTGGGCACATTCACTGGTCCAGGCATGTGTACAGGCAAAGCTGCTGTCACAATATTCCTATATATTAAAAAAAACCCACCAAACTCTAAAGCAAACCAGTGAAAAATAATGTCGATTAAGTGCTTTGCTAAAACAACCTAGCCAGAGTCTCAGTGATTTCATATTTGAAACCTTAATGGTCATAATTCTGATGGATCCTAAGGGATCTCCGGTGCTTTGCCTAACGTGGATCGTGGAACTCAATGAGGCTTCAGCGTCTTCAATGGAAATAGGGTAATTTACGCTATCCAGAGATTTCCTCAAGAAATGAATACATCGTTTGATTTCTACAGAGGGAACAGGGCGGGCTGCAGTCAAGATGATGCTGTATAGGTGTAGAGGGTGTACCTGTACGTATACACACTGTATGTGTGGCTACATGATGGGATTTTGCTACATCAAACGGTTTCATTGGGAAGCTCTCGGAGAAACAGCTGCACCTTGACGTCCCCTCCTCCCCCAGTATATCTGCTCCAGCAGGGACTGGTACCAGTTCTGGAAATGCAGTCACCTCTGGGTGAAGCTGGCCCTACAGCTCCCAGTCCTTGATCCACAACTCCCAGACCTTCTTGTTTTTCCGCAGCTTCATGGTGCCACGAGGGAATGTGAATGATCCCACGTTAGCAAGAACGTGGCAAAACTTCTACACAAATGTTGAATTAATCCTGTATTTTGCTTGGAAAACATTTACCTTTCCCCACCGGGTCTTATTGTCAGTTTAATGAAAGAAGGTGAAGCCAGGCAGAGTCACTGCCTGTGCAATCTCTTGCTCGGTGGGAAAGATCATTTCCAAAGGTGACAGACTAGGACGTGGAAGGCTTGGTGGCATGGCACCGGGGAGGTGCTGTAAGGCTAAACACATAAAATCCTCCTCCATCTTCCAAAACGAAGCCGTAGCCAGCTCATCTGAGATTACGGCCATTCCCAGCACTGAAGATCAGGGGCCAGGAACCTCATCTTGTCCCTGAAGCCACCAGCGAGGAGGGAACGACACCACCTCCCGCTCCCCAGGGCATGCGCTGCAAATGGAGCGCACGCACATTTTCCTCCTTGAACCCACATCTATATAAATACTTGAGGTATCGCTTGATGACTTGGTTAGATGACACATGCCTGAAGGCAGTAGCCAGGTCATTTTACTTTGTTTTAATGCTTCAGGCCTTCCTTCCTCTTCATCGGGAAAGATTTTTGAGTCCTCTTCAGCTTGTGTTTGTGTAGGGCTGGGATTGGGCGAGGGCAACTAAAAATAAATGGTCGTAGGATGAATCCTAAAGACAAATGGATGTTAATAATAAAAGGTACGATGTGGATCAAAGAACCACTTTGCAGAGCTTGATGGGTTGCTGCAGAGTTTTATTGGAGGTATCTCTCCCACCCCAGGGCAGCCAAAGCTGGGTGAGATGAAGACCTCCATGGAAGTTCTGACCACACAGGACTTCTGAACATCCTACTTTACACGTGTCACCACCCCCGATGCCAAAAAACCTTCCCAGCACCCCAGAGCAAACTTGAGATGGGTGGCAAAAAAACTAAATAACACAAATTAGGACAAGAGGAAATGGCCTCAAGTTGAGCCAGGGGAGGTTCAGGCTGGACATTAGGAAGAACTTCTTCACTGTAAGAGTCGTTAGGCATTGGAACGGGCTCCCCAGGGAGGTGGTGGAGTCATCGTCCCTGGAGGTGTTCAAAAAACGTTTAGATGTGGCACTTCGAGACATGGTTTAGTGGGTTTAGCGGGCATGGTGGCATCGGGTATACGGTTGGACTTGATGATCTTTGAGATCTCTTCCAACCATAATGATTCTACGATTCTATGATTCTAAATACAATCTGCTGGGGGATGAAAGGAAAGTGGTGGACAGCATCTACAAAGACCCAGTCCCTAGTGATGGTTGCAGACTTCAGCCTGACTTCCACTGCAATCACTTCAAACCTCCTTGCGCAATTCACGGCCTCGGCGCAATTGCTACACGCAGCTTTTGAAGCATGTTCCCGGCCTCGTCATTTCTCGACAGGTTGTTTTTGCTTGGCCCTCGTACAAAAGGAGCCACGACTTCTTGCTGGATCTGCTCCTACCATCCCACCAGACAACCAAGCAAATTGCCCATCGTAACCAGCGTGCCAGCCTCCGGGCGTTCATAACCCTCTGCCCAGACCACTCGCTTTCATTTCCACAATCTAGAAAGTTATCCTTATCCCGGAATAAGAAATTTAGCAGAAGTTCCCATATGCAGGTGGAAACAATCTCATTTACTTTCAAAAGCTGTGGATCAGGCCCCAGCTCCTTGCAGAATATCACATTAATAGCGACAGGCAAATGAAACATTTTACTTCTCCCAGTTGGGAAAAAAAAAACCCACAACCAGAAAAATGCGGCTGACCTGATTTACCTTCCTGATAACGTATTTAAAAAATGCTCCCAGGCTGAGGACTTCGCCAGCTGAGATTTCCTATGAAATGAGACTGTTTATGTCACGACCGCAACCTTCTGAAAAATGCCCCTTTAGATGGGAAAGCTCACAAGACCCTTAGGTATAATGATCTCAGCTATATCAATAACCACATTTCGGCAGATTCATTATCTGCTCGCCGGCCTGCCCAGCCGCACAACGAAGCGTTGAAGCAGGATGGAGCGAGAAAGGAAAACACTGAATTCAGCCGTTCTTCCCGCAGAAAAATTGACATTGTGGGTCATTCTTTTCCTTAGCAAAAGCCAAGCTTTTCTTTCCTCTGCTTTCACGCCGCGCTCGGGAGGGAGGACCTGAGCTACAGACAATATTGAACACAAACCGATCAATCTCCCTTTAGTGGGTGCAAGAGTATTTTCCTTCACAGCTCACATCTTTGCTCCCCAAGCATCCTCATCCCTTGCTGTCCCAAACTTGACAGCAGAACACGTTTTGCTTATTCTTTGTCATATTCACTCCATTATTCAAGATTTTAACATCCATGCTAACTCTATTCATGGATTTCAGACCGCACTTCATAGGAAATTTAGGCTACAAAACAAAAGTTTATTTCATACTGCTGTTTTCAAGTAACAGGAATTGTTATGATCATGTATTATACCCTCCAGCTTCATACAAAATAAAATCCTTCACCCAGTAATTTCTGCAGTGAGGTCCTCGTTCCTGCCTGCCCTCCAGCATTTAGAAGCAGAGGCAATCTTGGCTGAAAGATTTCAAATCAAGGAGGTTTTGCCCTGATCCTTGGCAAGTGTTTCTAGCAGTTTAATAGTCTCAGTATAAAAAAAAAATTGTATCTTTTTCTTTTTTTTTTTTTTTTGGCGTGGACGTGTCTAGCTCTAGTTTCTGAGCATCTCATCCCACCAAGCCTTTTTCTGCTAAAGAAAACAGGTTGGTTCTCTTCTCAAAGTGGGGACTTGAAGGCTACGATCCCATGAGCAAGGATGAGAGCTGTGAGCATCTCCCTTCAACAGCATCCCACTGTTGGGCTACACACCTCTGCCACCAACCGATGTGGCTGCAGAGAGCTGGACCAGGGATGGAGATTACTGAGGAAAAAAGCCGTGTAGAGGTGGGTGGGGGCTTGCATAGATTCAAAACTGGACCCTATGGTCTCTCCCCACCACTGGGTCTCCTCCGACCTAAGCTTCCCCTCTCCCCATGCTGGGGAAAGCTGGAGGGGGAAATGACAGCAGCGAGTGATGCTCAGGAGGAGCTGGCACAGCCCCATCTTCTAAGGAGAAGAGAGAAAGAGGCCATCTGCCCACCTTTTCCCAACCTGAACGGGCTGGAACCTGCCAGGAGGACAACACAGAACAACAAAAGACACCTGCTATCCATGCCCACCCTCCGTACCCCCAGACTTCACCGCCAGACCCCACTTTTCTACATTCAACCAAGAAAAAAGCAAACTACAGCAGACCCAGGAAAAAAAAACCCAAAACAGCAAACCCAAAACATGATCCTCCTATTTCCTGTCTTGAGCTCACCCTGTGTAACTGGATTGCCCTTTGAAGAGCACGAGATTGGACTCATAGTGGGAGAAACGGTATTTATATGATTAACTCCTTAGTACAGATTAAATGACGACAGCTATGTGTGGTCCTGCGACACGCTTGCTAAGGGGAGTGGTATGAACGGGGACAACACAAGAAGAAATTCATACCAGTCAAAAATATTAACGGCCCCAAATGATGTTGCCATGCTTTGGATGGGCTGTCCCATCACCCGGGCATCCTTGGGCGATGCATTAATTGCAGGTCCCCCCAGGAACTGCAGGTCAGAGCCCCCTCATCGCCTCCCACCTTGCTGAATCAGCAGCAAAGAAGGAGATAAGAGCATCGTTGCAGAAAAATTCGATTCCTGGCTTGGTCGGTGCAACCCGTGCATGGGAAACTCACGTTGTCCTCATCCTGCAGAGCTGCTCGAAGGTGCGAGTGAAATGGCAAATGGAGGAGAATTGGTGAACGTGAGTTGTGGATGGAAGTAAGGCTGCCCTTTCTATAGGGCACCCACCACCCCTATATCTCACCCATACTGGTAACACCAGTCCCAAGGCTCCGCTACCTGCAGGAGGAGCTCCTGGAAGAGCTCTGCCCCGGCACCGATTGCGTTTGCTCCCCATTCCCCAAGCCCTGGAATTTATTATTATAGAAACTCAGAGCAGGAGGGAACTGGAGAAACAGGAGGAAAGGAAAAGGGCAAAGAGAAGATGGGAGAAAGAAAGAGCAGCTCTCTCCTAGGTCAAGGGAGAGAACAAACAGTCACCAACTGCTAAGGAGAGATGAGGGCTTGTACATCCGCGGATGACTAACCTAAAATTAGCACGGCAACATGAAGGTGTGTCGGGGGTAAACAGCTATGTTGAGACGTAGAATGTTCATGACTTAATAAAATTTGAAGGTTTTGGGGGGGCAAATCTCATCCTTTGTGGATGAGAGTGGTCCAATGGTTTTGGAACTCCTAGAGGTGGCCCAACTGCTCAGCAACCCAAAGGGATGGGCAACAGTGCTGCAAATTAATAACTCCTTAATAAATGCAAAGCGATGTAGGGCAAGGAGAGGAATTTCTGCACTTCAGGCACCATCCAGGGCCCTAAACTGTGTCAAACCAAGGAAGGGACCTCCCAGCAACGGAGACAGCACAGCAGAGACCTCTGCTCTGTGCACAGCCGCAAAGCTAACAAGATGTTCAGCTGCATATGGAAAGGGACGGCAAATAATCCTGGAAATATTATAATGACTTTGTATAAATCAGTAGCGCAGCCTCAGATGGGGAGAAAAGTAATGATGCAGAAAAGGCAAGAAGTGTTCAATCAATATTTCTGCTCTGCTTTTGGAAAGAAGCAGGATGAGATGCTTGTATCGCATGAGGAGGATGAAGTACTTTCCAGTCCATTAGTAACCAAGGAGGTTGTTAAACGGCATCTACTAGCGATAAACAATTTTAAATCAGCAGGCCTGGATAACTTGCTCCCAAGAGCCCTCCAACAGCTGGCCGAGAAGCTCTCTGGCCCGCTGATGTTAATTATTAATAAATCTTGGAATACCAGGGAAGATCCAGACGGCTGGAAGCATGCAAATATTGCCCTGATCTGCAGAAGGGGTAAGCAGGATGGCCTGATGAACAGGTTGACTTGTCTGCCATCAATCACGGGTAAAATAATGGAAACCCTCCTGAGAGTCAACCAGAAGAGGAATTAAAGGATGGGAATACAGTTAACGCTCGTCAGAGAGGTTCTGCGGCAAACACATCACGTCAAACAAAGCTGATTTTGTTCTTTGAGGAGATTACAAGTTTGGTTAATAAAGATAATTGCCTAGAGATAATATACACAGGCTTTTGTACAGCGTTTGATTTACTACGACGTGATGTGTTGATTAAAAAAATGAGTGCTGTATTATAAAAATAAATCACACGTGCAGAGGATTCGGAGCTGATCTCAACAAATAGCTGTCAAAGGGGAATCGGACTGTTTCCAGAAGGATTTCACAAGGCTCAATCCCAGCCCCAATATTCAGCGTTTTCTTATCTGGAAGCAAATACAGCATCACTGCTGATAAATCAGCTATGTGCCGCACAAACAGGAGAGGCCACGCCATCCGAGCAGAGCGGAGATGATGGCAACCAAGCATCTGGCTGGGGTCATCGCTCTACCTCAGAGGATAAGAAGAAGGGGATGGTCAGTGAAAAACAGAGGTGGGATGCTTAGAATCGATGAAGAAACTGGGAGGTGACACCGTGGCAGGTGGTGGTGGGGACCACAGCCCTGCAGAGAGATGCGGACGGAGGGCAGAAGGTCGGATGTTACGCACACCCCAACATCTCCAAGGAAAAATCCTTGGAGTGGGCATCAGGAGGTAAATCAGAGCCTGGGATGAGAGGGATCGAGATGAGTGACTCCATACTGCAGGATTTTGCAGCATTTGAGGTTGGCCATTGCCTAGGAGAGGATGCGTGACCCAGATCAGCCCTTTCTGCTCTCCTGGTGGGGCTTAATTCTGACGCTGACCTTTGTGACCCCGAGGAAATCAATTAAAGCTTGATTCAGCTTTTTCTAACAGGAATATTCCATCTGGCCTTTTGTAACCCTGAGCCTTAGCTGCCCCTTGGGAAAACACAACACTTAATGCATGGATGAACAGCTCAGCAACACCTCGCAGGCAAGCGGAGGAGTGCCAGGCATGGAAGTGAGCATCCCTGCGGGCAGGCCCGCAGACTTGGACATCTAGGACTTGTCTGCTGCTCCAAAACCAGAAACCTAGCAGCTGAAAGAAAAGGTTTTTTAGAAACCTTTAGCAAGAGAAAATGGAAACGCTTAAACAATCCTACATGAAGCAGCTTCGCTGCATCCTAGCTACACCAGTAACGCTTACACTATCCCTAGCATCCTCTTCGCATCACCGTTTCTTTTCTTCCTGAACAGGCACCACCTTTTTTCTGAGGCATCATCCAGCTCCTCTCGAAGTCATATGCTACCACTTCAACTTTATTGTGTTTTATTTCTACTCTCCCATCTTAGAAAAAGAGAAATTATTCAGCAAAGGCAGGGCTGCCTGATGGAGCGAGGCGGATGACGTACAGAGGAGGAAGGCTGAGCGATGGGCAGCCGGTGCAGAGGTACTTGCGCAATGAGGGTGAAGGCGGAGGGCAAGGGGCACGTGGTGTGCAGGAAGAGCTGCTCGTCTTGGACATGGCCAGGCAACGTCCACCCCTTGCTTGGGTGAACCTTGGAGATGAGATGTAGGGCTCAGTAAATTCATGGGACACTGCTTTTCTCCAGGTTCAGAGCAGAAGAGGACCCTGCAAGGGAGAGGAGGGTGCACGTCCATCGGTTGATGTGTGCCCCTCACTCTCAAATCCCAAGGGTAGGTCCACACCTTTGGTCTTCAGGGCACCGCAGGGGCAAGAAATAGGTCCCTTAATGATTTGGACACACCAAGCCAGGTCACAGGAGGAGGGCTCCCTGCCCAACCTTCATATGTGTCTTCTCCTGAGTCTGGAAGGGTGGTTTCGTATCTGCCCTTCTTTCTGCTACTTCTGCAGTTGCCTTGGAAGGGACCAAACCTATTCAATCATGCAAAAGATGAGGGCAAACCTCTCTACCTCAAGAGCCAAGAAAGCCCTGAGCAATCTCATGACCACACCAGGCACATGAAGGTTAGGTAACTCCATGGGACCTCGAGGAGGTCCCTGGGGCTGCTGCTCCCTCCCTGCTCTCCCAGCCCTGGGCACGGAGGGAGAGCGCAGGTCCCCGGGGCAGTGAGGATGGGGAGGAGGGTCCTACGCAGGACTGATGCTGTGGCATCTCCCAGGGAAGACCTCACCGGGCACATGGAGAGTGATCTGGGAGCTTTGGTCCCTGAGTTGAGCGTAGCCTGAGCCAAGCCCAAAGGCTTATGCAGCTCCAGATGCACCAACCTAGCGGAGGCGGACAACAGGCTTTGGGAAAAAGCCTTACAGAAAAGCAAGAATTTTTTTGTCCTCCTGTCTTTTTGTTCTCCTGAAACCCACTCAAGGAAGTGGGTTTAGCCTCCCACCTATTTTTTTCCATCTGCCAGGATTTGCAGAGGGCTTCTTACCACCACATGTGTCCTAAACCTTCAGAGATGAACTTTTGCTAAGGGCACCCAACTCCCCTGGCTTCACATCTCCATTTGACTTAGACACTAACCAGTGATGGAGAACTTGCTGCTTACAACGTTCCTCAAGGGCTCCTTCGATTGCTCTTGCTTCAGGGATGGAAAGGGTTCAACAATTCAAATCCCAGATGTTTAACCCAAACAGGCCCCATCCATCAACATCTGAGCAGAGGATCAGAATACATTGTTATTGCTGAAGGTGAATTCAAGAGATAAGGCATTAAATCAAAGTCTTATCTAACATGAGACATTACAAAATGTTTCAAACTTGGGCAGAAAAAAAAAAAAAAAGCCAGTTTGGCTTAAAACCACTGAATCCCACCACACGTAGTTTTGGTGAGGTGTTCCACACCGATGGTGGAGCCTTCTTCAAGGAAGCTGCAGCCACCTCCTTATTGGGCTGCCCAGACGCAAAGTAAAAAATTGATAGTGCTCATCTAAAAAAAGACAATCTGGGGTCTCATCTGCAAATGCTACCAGGAAGATGCGGCAGGGACAAGCCACAGGCCTTTGAACTCAGGATCACCTTCCCCGTTGTGGCTCCCATCACCCAAGCAGCTCGCAGAAGACCCCATCTCCCCAAAAAGCCACCGCTTTTGGTTCCCTCTTGTATCCCACCTGAATTTATCAGAAAGGATGCACCAAAACCGGCAGCACCCAGATCTCTGTGGTCACCCTCAAGCATTTTGCCCCCGTGTCCCTGCACTAAAGGGGATGCAAGACCACCACGGCATCGCTCCCGAGTGCGTCTTTAAATATCCGTGCTTTGCACAGAGCCCTGCCAGGGAACGCTCCGCGCTGCCTTCTGCCTTGCCTTCCCGCTGCCTTGCCTTCCTCCCACCTTCTCTTCCTCCCTGGCTCCGTATCTAGGAGCAGTCGGGGCGAGGAGCGTAACGCAACCACAAGCACTCCATCCCTCCAAAAAAGATACAACCTCCACTCCCACCTTCCTCCTCGCTTTCATCCCAGCTCCCTGCTTGGCCAGCGGGTTTTTTTCTCTGCTGCAATTAACGCTTGACAAGGCAGAACATCCCCCCCTTCCCCGGCCCAGCTCCAGCCAAGCCCGAGATGGTGCAGCCAGAGCAAATTATTTAGAAGAGAGGGGAAGAAAAAAAAAACACCACCAAATTAAATAACCACAGCAGACAAAGGTTTCTTGTCTTAAAACCCTTACTCAGTCGGCGCATCGGGCAGGTTGGCACCGCGATCAGGTGTTGCTGCGTAAGCAGGGGCTGTGCCAGGGTTGGCCGGGGCACCCCGTTACAGCACCCTCCCAAATTCAGCAACAGGGATCCCCAGTTTTAAACAGACGGGTGGGACCCAAGATTTCACATTTAGGGAGATGTGTAAGACCTGTGGAATCAGATCACTCAGCCAAGAGGGACAGGATTTGGCCCCGTGGGGTTCCAGTTCACAAGGGCTGCCCCCCAAATCCCAGCAGGCAGGGAGCGCCTGTATCCCCCAAGCACTCCTGAAAGATTTGGCTCTTGACTGCTCCAGCGGGATGTGATTTTTTTAACAGGTTGAGATTGTAATTGCATATTCCCCCCCCCTCAATATTAACAAAAAAAAAAAAAAGGAGAATGAGGAGCAGGACGGACTCATTTATCATGTGCAGCCAAACCCCAGGCTGGACCCAGTGAAATGAAAATGAGTCGGTGACACTTTGTATAATGGCATTCCAGTTTGTTCTCCTAAATAATTTGTATTTTAATGAGTCCTTTTTACTCCAGCACTAGTTTGTAGCCCCCACACTTTCTCAAGTCCTGCTGTGTTTTAATTTGATTTTAAAAAATTCCCAGTGTCATATTTTTATTAACAAAAAGCAAAGCAGGCTCGCTTCTCTCCTGGCTTAGATGGGAGCAGGTAATGAATCTCTGCACGCAGGAGACGGCTCTTATCTCCATGGCCTTGCCGTTCCCAAACATCCTTATTTAAAAAACTCCCCCATCACGAGCTAATGGGAACAGAGAAAGTCAGCAAAGAAACAAAAATGCAATCAGGAGCTTTACAGAAGCAGGGGAAGCACCATGATTTCTACCTGATCTTCTCCTGCTGGGACAGGTCTTTAGGTCAAGATATCGTAAATGAAAAGAAGTCACTTTGGGGAGTGTAATCATGAGAGATGCACTCTACATCGAAAAGTTATTTTGCAGCGCTTGGACTTGCTAAGGGCTTCTCCACTTGCGTTATGCTCAGCTTGCCGTGGAATAATCACAGAATCGATTTGGTTGGAAGAGACCTCTGGGATCATTGAGTCCAACCTTTGCCCTAACACCACCACGTCAGTTAGATCATGGCACTAAGTGCCATGTCCAGTCTTTTCTTAAACACCTCCAGGGATGGTGACCCCACCACCTCCCCGGGCAGCCCGTCCCAATGCCTAACGACCTTTTCTGTAAAAAAATGCCTCCTCATTTCTAGCCTGAACTTCCCCTGGTACAGTTTCATACTATAAGTCTATAAGAGATGGCAGCTCAGCCCTTGAAACCACCGTGTTGGTGGTGGGGTGGCTCGGCCAGCTTAGCTGGGAGTTAAACCCTGCACCCAAAAATCGGCTGCTCCTGGCTAAGGTGGTGGTCCTGGCCGTGGCGGGTCCCCGAGGAAGGGCAGTGGGGCTCCGACCCCATAGCAAACCTGCGTAGACCAGAGCTGTCCCCCCATCAGCCACAACCACAGCTGGGCGTGAGGGCACTTCCAAGCTGTTTCAACCCAAAGTCTCACCCATTCAAACACCAAGTCCCACCTACACAAGCTACGCCCGGAGGCTGCTCAGGCTAGAAAGTTTGTGGGTGCAGTGAAAATCCACTAGAAAGCACAGCAGAAGAGTGGGAACGGAAAGGTGTGGTAGCATCTTCCCTTGCCTGCCTCTGAACCTCATCAACACGTGCTCCTGCTCATGGTGGGGACAGCGTGGTGGTCTGCCCGGTGGCCTCATACCTTGCTGTGACATCCCCTCACTCCAAGTGCTGGAGCAGGCATCATCCTGGCTGAAGGATGGAGAAACGATGGCTGAAACAGTCAGGAGAAGGGAAGGAGAGATATAGGGGGGGCCCACATGTCCACTCCCCCAACTTTAGTCTAATGAATCTCATTAACGGGGAGGACTTTGTTCTGCAGCCGAGTGGGATGCAGGTGGGGGATGCAAGGGGGGTGAGACGAGAACTCCTGATCCCCTTCACAAAAGGAGGCACTTGGGTAAAGCCCCGGGAGGACAACAGGCCCTGCAGCCTAAACCAGGTCAGGGTTGGGGTGACATTGATGAACTGGAGATATCTGGGATAAGGTGACCCGACTGGTCCATCTCTGTGCTATCAAACCCCTTTCAGATACCTTCTCCCTCCCCACCACTCCAGGGTTGTAGGAGAAAAGAGGCACCAAACAATTAAGTGAGAGGGCAGAAAAGCAGCACCTCCAGTCCACCTTTCATTTCACTGACGTTACAGAGAAGGAGAGTTTATAAACAGGACTATCGAAAAGGAAGGCTGGCTTAAAAAAACTGCAAAACCTCTGCAAACCTTGTTAACATTAGCCTAACCAGGCTCGACCGCAGCTCTCGCCTTCAGACCGGGGAAACAAATGTCACAGGTTTACACACCGACTTCTTTCTAACCATTTAACAAATCAGCGTTTTCCTCCCATCCTCCTGCCCCGGAGTAGCGGCAGCTGCAGCTCAGAGTTAGCATCGCTCCTAGTTCCCAAAGCCTTGGAGATACGCTTGACCTTCATTATCGCCCTGGTTTAATTTCCAGCCTCCCTTTGCTAACCCTCCCCTATGGAACCCTGCCAGATTTTCTCCCTCCCTTGAGACCATCCTTGCTGCTATTTTACTCGGGTTTTAATCACCTTCTACTTTGATTACTCCACTCCTCTTTTTTCCAGCCTTCCTCGGTGCCGTGCCATCTCACCAGCCTTTTTGGGAGTACCAAATGAACCAGCCAGATTACTTTTAGGAAATATCTTGCTCTTTTCTTGGTTTCTTCCCTACCCTGGGAAAAGCTTCAAAGCCGCTTTCCTCACTGGCAGGATTCCCGGGAGCAAAGCTTCGTGGACAAGGCCAGCAATGATCTGAAGAGCCCAAGCATGTTGGCATTATGGATTTAGGTCAACTCGGTGGTCCATCAATTGCTCAAAACGGCCCAACACCAAATCCCAGCTGTGCCTCCAGGAAGGTGCCCTCTCAACCCCAACTAGCTCAAGATGGTTTTAAATCCCGAATAAGGAGGTCTAATCCCTCTTCCTTTCATGTCTTCCTGCTAATTTACAGCTCTTGGTTTCTTTGCCATTCCCAAGCAACATCCAAGCCTTATTTTGAGTGTTAAGTTCCCGGCTTTGGAGGCATCCTGTGGCAGCCAGTTTTGCAGACCCAACCCGATGGGAAAGTATTTTCTCATGGACACGGTTGCTTCCTTAAAAAGACCTTGTGTTACGAGATAGGGAGATAGGAAACATTCAACGTACTTTCTCTGGCTGCTCGTTAGCTTAGAGATCCCCTTTTCTCTGCCTCTGCTTGGCTGTATGCCTTCCCCTCCCCGCTTTTTCCAGCCTCTCGGTGATTTTTTTTCCTCTGGCTAGTAATTGTTCTCATTGCCCTTCTCTCACAGATGGTCCTTGGAGAGTTCACGATTGACGTGATACCAGCTCTCCTCAATCCCAGCTGCTAAAGTGCATTAGGAGAATAGCTACCACTCAGCAGAGACTGCTCCTTCACTCCATCTGCCCGTTCACACCCGAGGCCATTGCTGGAAGAGGGTTCGCTCACCAGAGCTGTCATGGTTGGGCAACTTCTTGGTCCCATCACAGCAGCCAGGTCATCCTCCAGCCCCACTGTCCCCTAGCCAAAGCCTCCCAGGTCTATCTGGATCTCCCCACCCACCCTTCCTCCTTGACATCCCTCCCGCCACGTAGCTGAGTCACTTCCCACTCTCCAAACTTCTCCTTCAAGCTTTCCCATCTCCTTTGGCTTGTGAGAGCCTCTGTGGTCCCGGCCCAGCAGACTTTACCCACAGAGGGGTCCTCTGGGCTCAGGGAGCACACCCTGGGCTGAAACTTTTTACCATGAGGGCAGTGAGGCACTGGACCAGGTTGCCCAGAGAGGTGGTAGATGCCCCATCCCTGGAAACATCCCAGGTCAGGTTGGACGGGGCTCTGAGCAACCTGATGGAGTCGAAGATGTCCCTGCTGATGGCAGAGGGGTTGGACTGGATGGGCTTTGAAGGTCCCTTCAACCCAAACCATTCCATGATTCTGTGATTCCAGTCCCCTGGCTCCAGCCTCGCTCCATGGGGACCACCCGGACTACCACCCAGGCAGGATGGATGCGAGCAGAAGAAAACAAGAGTGGAAAAAAGCATGGCAGACCAGACAGGAGGTGAAAGTAGCTCTTATTTTTCAACAGACCAAGTTGGTTTTGGAGGCACAAACACTAGGTTCATTCATGAAGCAGCAAATTGCTGGATTTTTGACGGAAACAGTGAATTAGCAAGGATGAGCAGCCACAGGACAAATGACTTTTTTCCTGCCTCCCAAGGTGTCCTGTTTCTTTCCTAACACAGCATCCAACTCTTTGTGGAGCTCCACAGCACTCAGCCCCAGCAACTTGGAATCTCCAGGGAAGGCCAAGGGGTTGGAGAGGAGCTTCCCACAGAGCCACCTCCTTCTCTGTGGCTGTGCACCCTTCCCACCCAAACCCATGGGAGCCAGGGGCTGGAGGGGAGACCTCACATGGGGCTGGGGATGTGAAGCATGAGTATTGCCACCCAGCAAGGTGACAGCCCCACGGCCAAAGTCAAGGCATCGCGGAATGAAGCTGCATCAGGGGAAGTTCAGGTTGGACATTAGGAAAAGGTTCTTGACTGAGAAGGTGGTTGGTCACTGGAACAGGGTCCCCAGGGAAGTGGTCATGACCCCAAGCCTGTGGGAGTTCAAGGAGCATCCGAACGATGCTCTTAGTCATACAGTTTAGTTTTGGGTAGTCCTGCGAGGAGCAGGAAGTTGGATTTGGTGATCCTTATGGGTCCCTTCCAACTTGAGATATTCTATGATCCTATGACCGGTGCCCTGCCCACCAGCCCGGTGGGACCCAACAAAACCCATCCATCATTGCTCAAGGGCAAAACCAATCCCAGTTCGCAAGCGCTGCGAACCCAGTCCCTTTCACCAGCATGCAATTTGGTTTCAGAGAGACACAAAGAAAGTGGTTTGACTTTTCGGTTTCTGCTCTCTTAAAATCTATCAGAGGGATATGATACCTTACGCTAACATAACGGATTAAAGCAGAAGATAAAATGTCATTCCATTATCTATTTATTAAAAGCACCACTTGAACTGCTTTTATTCGGCATACATCTCCTACTAAAGAGGCACTCCTTGACTGTGTAAATCAGTGAGCAATTGTGTTTTAACAGCCTTTAGAATGGCATTTCCCCACAGTTTTAGATGGACTATCAGACAGAAAACCTCTTCCAAAACTCACTTATCATAACAGGCACGAGCACAGAGCTCTTTACCGCTCCTCTACCACTGAGACAAATACAAAATGGGCTTGTAAAACTCACAAAGCATAGATCATTCCCACCTTTCACCCTGCTGCATGAATATCCTTAACGACAGGTCAAAATAAATAATTTTGTTAGCAGAGGAGAACTATTCAGCTCCTACTGATGGATGGGACTTCTCGTAGGCGATGAAATGCAGGCTGTAGTTCCCACCCCACTGATGCTTCCTGTTCTGTGGTAATCAGTTCTCACAGCACCAGAAAGAATGAACTCACTTCAAATCTACCAGTTCCCTGGGCAAAAGGGGAAAAAATGATGCCAAATTTTCAGTAAAAGATTTCAGGTGTGAATATAACAAGATCTGTGAACTGCAAAACAAAAGGGAGGTTGTTGGATTCTCTCTGCTCCACCAGAATAAATTGGGCTTTTGGTTGGTTGGGGTATTTTTCCATACCAAGAAACATTCCCTCTTTTTTTTTTTCCCGGCTCTGCTGGTTTTGGTATTCTAATTTCTTTTTACAAAGTATTTCGATGAAGAAACCTGGAGCAAGAGTACTCATGAGCCGGTTATATTTTAAATGAAATGCTGATGGAAGACAAGCACAGCAAGCTTCACCCTGCATCATGGAAGTCCATGGAGGCTCTACCGTTGACATGTGCAAACGTCAGATCTGTTGAGAAGAGGGGAAAGGGGAAGGATATCCATGGTCTGGAAAGTATCTGAGTAGATAGGTAGATGGATGAAGGGAGGGAGGGATGGAAGGATGGAGGGATGGATGGATGGATGGACGGATGGATCCCTACTGCTCTGCTGCTGTCAGAAGGACCTCAGCACACATCATGGCAAACTCAATGCTGAGGCTGATGTCCTTGTTCCTTCCTTTCCTGTGGCCACCCGCAATTTCTTTCTTGCTGCAGATAAACTGGAGCACCACCTTGCTGGAGAAAGCACGGGGCCCACCTGTGTCACCTGCAAGGACACCCATCCTTGGCTGGCTGGTTGCCCAACCTGATGCACCCCAGGCTCCTGGCTGCCCTTACATGAGTTACATTCTGATGGAGCTGACAAACCTAGAAGATCATTTCAAACCACAATCGCTTCAAATTCAGCCTGCTTCAGCCTATGACCTTCTTGGCAGTATCTGCCTTCAGCGTGGCAGCCCCAAACAGGAGCTGACATTGCTTCACAACCTTTTGAACCAGCACTCAGGTCCCTTGGGTACTGCAAGGAGGATTTCTCTTAACGGCGTGCAAACTCCTCGGCTCTGACAGCCCTGCTCTTGGGCTGCCTGGGAGGGGACCGGCATCCCGTTCCCTCCGTTTGGCGGTGTGAGAGGTCACTGGGGAAGGTGCACTTGTCACCAGGAATAAACCGTTACACAGAGGTTGTGTCACATCTTCTTTCTGGGAGGATGGAGCCTGCTGAAGTTAAAGAAAAAAGCTCTCCTGATGCTGGTGGGGTTTGGATCTGCCCTGGAGCACTGGGCAGAAATGCAGAGCAGCAAGGAGCAAAACCTCTCCTAAATGACATGGGTTATCAGGTGGTGTGGGGTGAGCCCCAGGAGACACCCAGGGCAGGTGGCCCTTCAACACCGACATACCAACCAGTCCAGTCCGGCTGTCTCCTTAACAGAAGTCACCCCATGATCATATAGCTTAGAAAGTGCCATCTTCTCAGTCAAGCTAAATAAATCCCTTCCCTTCGCTTCTGCTGACAGCACATCTTATCCATCTTATCTCCATTCTGAGACAAGCAGACCTGTGGGCACTGGGCTTTAGGGCTCCAGCTCAGAAGAGCATGGATGACCCCCTGTGCTTCCGAGATGTTAAAGTCTCCCAGAGGAACCTCATAGTTTTCCACATTTGACTACTTTTTTGTATCAGGGTGACACTAGAGGAGATTTTATTTCTCTCCGTAACGGGCAGCAAATCAGAAACAGGACTACAGCAAAGGTGACACACACAGAAGAGAAGCGAACATCATCTGATCTTCTGAGAGGAAGAAACCAGGACCAGCCAGCAGCAATCCCTGCCTGCTTACCCGGCTCAGTGATGTCTTAGGAACCCAAGCATGGACCAGAGACCCCCTGCCCGAGATGTCCTGGAGAAGAAAAGATCATGTCCTGCCATGCTGAGCTTGAAGACCAAGAGACAGTACCACAAAGACCAAGAGACAGCACCACGAGTCCAACAGCCACCAGTTTTGTGTAGCCCAATCTCAAGAGGAGACCCAGACCAAGCTCTTCCTCCCTGCACACATTTCAGGGTGACTCCTTGCCCAAGCTCAAGTTTAAGAGGCTGTCTAAGGGAGTCATCAAGACAGATGTAGCTGCCCTTAGCACCGCTGCATTGGCACAGGAATCCAACGAGACCAACTTCTCAGCTCGCAGCAGTGGGCCGGCAGGGAAAGGGTGTCACCGCGATAAAGGGCTGTTAAGCCCGCGTACGGCTCCTCTCTGCTCCTTGCTTAAATGTAGGTCAAGCCAGAAGGTGAGAGTTAGTGCTAACGGAGCCGTCTGCCCACTGAAGTGCTTCCAGCACTGTATCAAAAACTAAAGTGAAGCAATAAAAATTAAAAGAGAAGTAATATGGATCATAAAACCCAAGTACAAGACTAAAAAGTCCCCTGACGTATTGTTAAGGCAGGGCATGAACCTCCCCTTGCAGTGCTGCCAAATCTCCTTTCCACGGGAAATTATCCTGGTTTCTGATTGCCGTGGTGCCAAAGATGGGCCAGGCTTTTGTTGCCTGGCTCTCCAGTGTTAGGGAAAAAGGCAGTGGAAAGGCTGGGAACTGGTGTGTTATCCCCTGTACGCTACTTTTTGTGCCTCGTCTCCCAATTGGGCTTTGTGGCTGAGACCATCAGCATCTTGACCCGATGACCAAGCATACCCTGTTCATGAAGGATGCAGTGAAGAAATGCTAAATAAAATCACAGAACTACAGAATGCTTTGGGTTGGAGAGGACCTTCAAAGTCCATCCAGTCCAACCCCCCCTGCCATCAGCAGGGACATCTTCAACTCCATCAGGTTGCTCAGAGCCCCGGTCAACCTGATCTGGGATGTTTCCAGGTATGGGGCATCTACCACCTCTCTGTTAAGTCTGATAATTGAAATAACTAGGCCCAGCCTAACAGGGCTGCTGGGCTGAGCTCTGACGAGGGAAAACTCCGTCTTCTTAAAAGCTCTCCATCCCCCAGCCTCGCAGCAACCGATAACTCAAAGGCATCCTCCAAAATCCCCCGCCGTTCTCCCACCCCAGAAGGTCCCACTGAAACAGCAGCCCCAGCCCCAGGAGTTTAAGGGGTGGTGGTGGTGGGGGGAAGGCGGTTTTAATTAATTTGGACACAAAGCTGAGGTTTTAATCACCCCTGGGGCGAGCAGGAGATTCGCTGCCTCCCCGCTGCCCATCAGCCCCGTCCCCATCCCTGTCCAGCCTCAGTGACCCATTAACATCTCCTTCTTCTTGTAAATATTGTCTGAGCACTCCTGCCTGCCCTCCTGGCCTCAATTAATCGCGGCCTGGGGGCGAAGCAGGTAGGAAAGCACTTGAGTTTAGATGATCTCCGCAGATGGTAAAAATGGAGCTCTGTGTGACAAGCGTGGGCAGCAGGGACGGGCAAGGGCAGGACGAGGAGGAGAGCAGAGCCCTTCTTGCCCAAACATCCTTGTGGATGCCTGGTTGGTCTCATTTCCCATCACTTCAAGGGATATGGAGAAATTTGGCATGCCACAGGGTTTGATTCTCAGGGGAAAACACTGCTCTGGAGCAGGTTATCCTAATGAACAAAACCTCCACTCCCACTGAATCCCACGCTCCCAGAGCCATCAGTCCAATCCTACCGGTCCCAATGCGGTGGACATCCCTTCAGCCACATCGGACCTGACCCCGCGTCTCACAAGGCAGAAGTTGAGCCCACACAAGCTCCGCAGCTCCCAAGTCCCACGGCAGCCTTGCCGGCCGTGGAGACCACTTCATCTAAGAAACCAAGTGAAGGCAAGAAGTATCTCAGGCTCCAAACAGCACCTTCAGCATCCATGGTGATACCAGAAACAAAACTGGTACCTTCAGCACGGTACCAGGCTCCCAGGTTGCAAGGAGCAACAGGTCATCAACAGAGTGGTCCCGACTTGACTTTTTTTTTTTTTTTAATCTCCTAAGACATCACTAAACTCCACGAGCAGGTAGTGCCTCAGCATCCTGCAAGCATCCCGCAAGCAATGCTTTCACCACGAAGGAACAAAAGGCTGCGGCGGGGAGGGGAACGGTGGGAAACCTTACGGGCTTCCACGCTTCATTTGAGACCTGGCGTTTGCAGCATGGGCTGTATTTCATCTTTTCCTAAGTAACTCTTACCAGGAAACATTACAAAAAAAAAAAAAAAAAAAGGGAGTATTTCAAGGCAGAAAAGTTGGTCTCCAAATGTAATCTTTTTTTTTTTTTAAAATCTTTTGTTAGTAACTCTTCCGGGGAGCAAATCCAGCAGAGGCAATACAGTGCGATGTGCACTCCTAAATTAGTTTCCAGGCACTTGGGATGCTTTATTATTCATTTCCTCCAAATATTAGGTAATGCCTTTCGCCCCTTTCAAAGTCTATACGAGGGGTCTTTGATGCATTGTGGGACTTGAAAGTTGCGGGTCTAAAGAAGCATTTCTTTTAAGTCCTCTCTTTTATCAAGCATATTCTGTTCTGTTCGCTATAATGCACACAATGGCATGAGAGTCTTGACCTGCTTCATGTCTGATGGGTTGAAATCTCAGATGCATAGGATAAAACAGCCATTCCTAGCAATACAGCTTAAACACTTACGGTTCTATTCAGGCAAATATTACCCAGGGGTCTGCCACGCCACTGAAAAGCTGCAGAAATTGGCTCCGTAGACGGCTGACCAATTCAGCAGTGAGAAATGACCCCGCTACATTAACTCCCCTTTTCATTTCACCCTGGGCGAGCCGGGGTCTGGAGGTAACCGCAGCAGGAGGCGAGAGCCGGTTGAAGCCAGATTCGTTTTCTTTAGAGAAAGTATTTTTTTGTATGTGTGTGACCATGAATGTCATTATGCGGATCTGCAAAAGAGGGAAAGTAATGGCATTAGGGTACAGGCGGAGAAATCAGTGAGGTTTTTTGTCTTACGGTTACGTGGGAGCACTGTCACATCTTCTGGAGAAGTAAAATTTGTAGTTTTTAAGACACTGCAAGTAGCTCGGAGAACTAAATCTTTGCCTCTGCTGAAGGTAGGTGGACTTTGGTGGGTCACTTTACACCATCCAGCATCGGCCTCCTCCACATATTAACCAGAATTAATAGCTCCTGTACCATAATAATTCATCCTTTTTTTTTTTTTTTTTTCCTGTTTACCCTGCAAGCTCACTAGTTTAGAGATGCCTCCTGCCAATAATACACAGGACCCAAGACAAGGATATTAAAATGAAACCTATCCTTGCAAAAACGAACACATTTCAGTACAAAATTAAACGGTTTTGTCCTTTAGACAATTGCACTGACACGTTTTTACAAAAGTACCAGGCTGCTATTTTAGGATATGAATCTCCTCTTGTCAATCTCCTCTTGACAGGTTCGAACTAGGAAAGATTTTTTTAAAGGGCGATCTTGAAATGCAGGGGTAAAATTCAATGTAAGGGCTGAAGAGCTCCTATATGGGTTGAAGCTGCTTGAATTTGCCTTGCACATCTTATACCCTAGGAGCAAAAAGATGTCTCTAGGACGAGCCAGAAAAGGAGTGTTCAGACTATACGGGGAGATGTTTGTAAAAGAGACGGCTCCTTTTTTTACCACTGCCCTTGCCTGCCCCAGCGCTACACGCCGGCATGCCTGCAAACCCAGCCTGTCAACCTAAACCATACATCAGAGTTTTGATAATGCCAACATTTCACCGGGAAGACCATTTCGTAAGCTATATAAAAAGGAAGAAGCTGATTTTGCAGGAGGAAAACCTAGATGTATCTCTCCCGAAATCGGCAAAACATCCAGCAGCAGCTCCGGAGTCTGTAAAGAAGGGAACGTGTGCGATCGCAGCCCCTGGCTCTGGTGTGTGTGATTCCAGCAGGATTAGCTCTAAAAGCAAATCTGATCCATAGGGATACAATTTCTTATCGCAGTCACCTCCTCCAGGTGGCTGGGAGGTGGGCGCTAATTTCCAGCGGCACTGAGCATCTCTCCCATCACTGGTACGGCGGTGGCAGCACCAGTACCCAAAATAATATGAGAAAGTCTCAGCTCTAACATTACCCACCTGATTAGAAGAGGTTTTTTTTTAGGAGCCCTCTTAAGCATCTTTATTAAAATACCATCAAGACAGCTGGGGTTTTTGCCCTACGTGTGAGTGGTGCAGTGCTGGTCTGCTGGAAGGGAGTTGGCAGGTCGTTATTGCGTGTCCTACAAATTCTCTGAGCCGATAAGGAAACTCCAACAATGTGAAGGTTTATCAGTTTGTAGGTTGGAAAAGGAAATTCTTTCCATCGAGATAACAATTCTATTCCTTTGTGGCAAATGAGAGTTTTTGCTTGAGGACTCTAGCAGAAGCGGAGCCAGGACAAGGATGGGACCCGTTGCTCACAACTCAACCGAAAGATGCTGTCACAGCCAACGTGAGCAACTGCATAAATTGTAAGGAGCCCGAAACTGCGCCTTTGAGAGAGAGAGAAAGAAAAAAGAAGCAAAACCGCAGGAGAAACTAAATCTATTTGTAAACCCCAGGCAGAGTCGACACAAGGCAGCTGGCGCAGGGGTGCAGAGATGATAATGGAGCCTGATGGATGGTTCACGGGATTATTAGATCCCCTCCAACTCAAATATGCTGAGGAGCCAATTATTTAACGCTAAGGACAGTGCAAACAGATGTTTAATAACCTGGATCACTCCAGGACCGGAGGAGCTCAAGGAACCAAACCCCCCCACTGGTGTAAATCAGGAAAGCCAGCATTATAAAATACCCACTGCTTCAGATAACGCCGGTCCCCTTGGTTATCACCGTCTCTGCCAGGCGTGAAGGGGCTGGGGTGCACGGAGGGGAAACGCGGTTGGATTTTGGTAGGCGATGGGTGCCGAGGGTTCCCTGGGGGGGGCGGGGGGGTACGGTCCAACACCTCACCCTCAGCTCTGCAGCCCGTGGCCTTCCAGGCTGCCTTGTTTACAGGCGAGGGGGTTGCCGCTCCTAGGAAGATAGGCTGAGTTTATTTTCTAGCTGAATACAGAGAGGCAGCAGGGATGCAGTGGGAGATGAGGGAGTCAGAGAGGAATTTAGTCTCATGCTCCCAGTCCTGATTAGCACCTGTTTCGGAGTCGGTGATGATCCCTGGGAACAAAGCATCGCTTCGTAGGCTCTTCTGCTGGGAAGGGTGCTGCGGGGAAGCAGGGTCTCAGCATCCTCCCTGCCCACCTTGCCGGGAAGTGATCCTGCAGACACATCGTCCCCTCATCTGGGCTGCTTTTGCAGCCAGAGGAGAGGGACAGGCTTCGAGCTCATCCTAGAGTGGATGCTCAAAGTAGATCAGACGTAAAAAAACACCTCCACTGACTATAAAGGGCCTTAACATTGTTAAATGTCTGAAGAATAGTCCTTCCCGAAACCCCTTCTCATCTCTGCCTGTGTCACCTTCACCCTTCATCTAAGCTCATACTATAAGGAGCTGAGGTGAGGCTTAAAATCCGTATCTCCCCATGACCCACCCACCACCAGCGCCGCTCCTGCACGTCCACGCAGTCCAGGCTATAGCACAGACCCAAGAACACATATTAGGGAGAAATATTTTACAATGAGGGTGGTGATGCACTGGACCAGGTTGCCCAGAGAGGTGGTAGATGCCCCATCCCTGGAAACATCCCAGGTCAGGTTGGCCGCGGCTCTGAGCAACCTGATGGAGTTGAAGATGTCCCTGCTGATGGCAGGGGGGTTGGACTGGATGGTCTTTAAAGGTCCCTTCCAACCCAAACCAGTCTGTGATTCTATGATTCTTTGATGATCCAGCACCGAAGTGCTCCTCAGCATCCATAACACATGTGCAGTGTGAGGCCCGGGGGAGACGTGGGGATTCGGCCCCTGATGGACGGGGACCCATGGGGACTCACAGCACGGCTCCGCTAAGAATTTGGCCATTGCAAACCAGGTAGTTGCTCACGCGAAGACGATGTAAAAAGACCGGCCTCCCACCTCGTGCAATGCAAGATAACTCGGTTCAGCGACATCAACTCAGGATCTGGCACTGTCATATCCAAACCAGCTTAGACAATAAAAAAAACGACGCTCCTTTCTTCCTATTCAAGACCTCTAGGCAAACACCCAAGACACAGCCTCCGGTGTGACAGCTGCAGAAAACAGGTCTAGAGAGGACCTTGAAATGCCACCCAGATTGCAGTCCCGTGACTAGGTCAGCAATGGGGCCAAGGACAACAAAAGCCAAAAAGCCCTCCAAGCATTAACAAATATCACCGCTCAGTGTACTCCCGCGGAGCTGCCAGCGGATCTGCTGCCTGCTCCTTCCAGCCCTGCAGCACAGAGAACGCACATATTTATGAGAGCATCTTCTACGGATTTACAGAAAGAGCAATTAGCAATTAGCAGAGAATCATGGTGGTGGTAAAGCTGATTTGTGCTGATCCGTCAACACGACAAACTACCTCCTCTGCCCCAGTAGTCCTCAGTAACTGAAGGGCAGGATCTGACCCCCAAAACCCCAGAAAGACATCAGGACAGCCATTTCGTACTCCTCAACTTGCGTCTTGTTTTAGAGGAGCCACCAGCTCTCCTCACAAAGCCACCAGCTCAGCACACCCGTACGTGTACTCACCGGTACCCTTGGTTTTGTTTCAAATCTCCAGCGATGCTCCCTTTGCTCCTCTGACCATTTCCTAAAGAACAACAGAGAAAAAAACAAAATCAAAAACCTTCATCAGATCCAGAACTGAACTTCTGGTCAAGAAGGGTTGGCTCTGGAGAAACCTTCTGCCCAGATGATGAGAAACCACTGAACCAGGCCTGTTCCTGTTCTCCTACCACCCACGTTTCCACAATCAGTTCAGCTGTTTCTCTGCTCATCACCCTTCCCTCATGCCTGCATCACAAAATCACGTAGCAACACCATGCCATGGAGGTGCAAACCCAACCCATCCTCCCGCTGTATCACATCTCCTCTGACAGCTGGGAGATTGACAGTCCGGAAACGGATCCCATCAAAGCAACGTTGGCTGCTTCATCCATCCCACCTCCCAGTTAAACATGGTATCTTGGTCCCTTTGGGATTATCAGCTTCTTGGGTCTTTCTACAACCATAGCTCGATTGTCAGCAGTACTTCGGTGGTACCCGTGGTGGTACCCGCAAAAAACCCACGTCCCACAGGTGATGGTGTACAGAGGGGGAAGGTGCACAACCAGCATGCCCCAACTCTGCCCGTACAAGTCCTCCACCCTTCTTAGCTTGGGAAAAACTTGGGAAAAACAAAGCTCTACAGAAACTCCTGGCCATCACTTTGCACTTGTAAATGATGGAGACAGCAGGCTGGCATTTCTAAAGAAGGAGCTGACACCTCCATGCAAGAGGTGTTAGGTGAGTAGGACTGTCACCAGCACGGGCTGGAGGAGATAACGAAACACGGTGATGGCTGTTAACACAAGTTATGGGGTGGCTGGGGAGGGATGAGGTGGCTCGAGGTGGGCAGGACTCAGAGGGCTGAGGAAGGACATCAGCATGAGCATGTTTTGAGGGACTGGACTTCACTTCAGCACAATCTCAAGGTGTGAGACTCCCACCAGCAGACAACCATCATACTAATGGAGTCCAGAACCGCCCAAGTACAGCTGGTCTCCTCCTGGGTAAGGGCAGAGAGGAAGACCACCGTGGCTGTTACAAGCCCTGAGCAGCTGGGCATACATGGTATGGGAATGCATAGCTGGAAATTGCTCCTGTGGTTCAGTAGTCAGCTGGACAAGCGGTATTTGCATGCAAAAGAAGCGATGAGCTCATGATCTGGGCTATTTTCCCCAAAATGACATCACCAGCTCACACCTGTCCTTAAACCTGGGTTGGTATCTGAGTTTTGGCCAAGGTCAAGGGGTTCCCACCAACCAGTGGAAGCTGCAAGGAACAAGGGATCTCTCTGCCAAGGCTTAGTGGTGTGCAGTCAACTGGGAGTCACTCAAAGCGAGGAAACGGCCATTTATTGCGTGCAGTCTCTGAATTTGCCACGTTTGACATGGGCAGAGCCAACACAGTGCATTCTCCTTCAGTAAATTTTACATGAGAAGGTTGAAACCAAGGCAAGGAGAAACTTGTTATCATGGGTCAGCTGGAGCTGGAGATGCTGCCTCCTTTTCCTGGGGTCTCGAAGCAGTTCCCAACTGAATCAAACACCTGAGCATCTCCCCCTTTCCTTCTCCAGGCAGCCCTTGGCATGGGTTTACTGGGGATGGATCCACCAACTGTAACACAGGCAAGCAACTGGGAACCTTCTCCCTGCTTTTAGATGGAGGCACCGATCTTGTGTCAGCCTTTATGGGATTCTCTCTCATGAGAAAGCGCCAACAACATTTTTCAAGTCAGGTTGACACCCGGATGATTGTCCTGGGACCGAGGAGCCAAGGGCCTCTGACCACCCTACCCATTCTATTAAACTGGTAAGATCATTGCTGTGCGTGCACGCTCAAGGAACAGAGAAAAACCACAAAGGGTAAGCTTTGTGATAGTCTGTATTTTTCCTTTTCGTGCTTCTACGACCATCAGGATGGGGATATTTAGGTAGTAAGCAATGCATGGCAACACAGGTGACTGGCAGAGGACACGGTGGCTGCAGCCGTGCAGGCTGGCCAAGCTCCGGGGCCATGATCTACCCCAAGAAGGGGACTTCTCTGCAGCTAATGAGTCCATCTGCTTTCGAGAGCATCCAGCTGCTCTGACCTCATGCACTTAAGCGTGACCTCCTTCCTTAGCCCCGGCCCCAGTTCAGATCATTAGCTGATGAGTACCCGCCACCGCCGAGGACTAATGGCTCGTTTGCCGCTCAACAGCCAAAAGTGATCAGCAAGGGGGCAAAGAGCTTAATGCAGGCCACTGTCAACGTGCCCACGTGGGTAAGAATCATCGTCTTTATTTTGGGCAAAATTCCCAGGGAAAGCTGCAAAAATCCTGCATTGCCCTGGCTTCGTGCCGGAGCTCATCAGCTTCGCTAAGGTCGATGCACAACCTCCTCCCGGCGTCAGGGCAGGGGCTGGCACCGCGTTTCCCTTGAGCAACGCTGGGTTTCAGCTTTAACTTCTACTTAAAGTCATTTCCTTCTCTCTACAGGCAAAGTCTTGCATTGCGGTTTCTCCCCATGGCAAGGGGAACTCAGGGACACAACAGTTTGCAACGCAACACCTAAAAAATTAAAAAATCACTGTTTGAGGCTCAGGGGAATCCCCATGTGATAATGCTACAAATGAGAGTTTCTGGGCTAAGCAAAGGCTGCACCTGAATTACAGTTTCATTAACCCACTTCCATGAAAAGGGGTCCGAAGAACGGTGTCTGTGAACAACCACACTCGTGGTCCACCCTCTAAGCCAGCTAACAGGGAGGTGAGGAGGATGCCCCGGCGCCCTTGTAGCATTTTCCAAAATAGGATGGGCATTGCTGAGAGCAGTCCAGGCTTCATCCTCCCATTGCCAAAGCACACACGGGATGAAAAGCTACAAAGCAGACAGACTTGCCTGTGGCTTTTCCCTTAGCCACAAGGTCCCTTTTAGCTTCTTAGGGTGGTTTCTGCAATCAACCACACCCTCCTGGATATGATGTTAAAGTTTCTAATTACCCTCCTTGAATACATCACTAACATGCCACATCAGCTCACTTGCAGGTCTGTTCTTCTCACCACATGTCTCTAGAAGGGGAGCTTCTGCCTCTCTTTAGCATGTTTGACCTCTCCATCCCCTGGCTGGGGTGAGTTGCAGAGCTGGGAAGGATGGCTCCCAAGAAGTCTGGTGATGAAAGTATGCTTGTCCTCCTCTTGAGGTCAACGTCACATGAAGAAACAGCCCTTCTCCAAGGTGTCTACACCGGGGACAACCAGAACAAGCACTCATATACTCCCAATGGATCATCCCCCAAGGAATCCATCCATGCTCTAGCCCTGACCAGCCAGCAGCTCAAATTTAGCTCACTTGAAGCACAGTGTGGCCCTGGTCTGCCAGTCAGCAGCACGGACCATGGACATCCCCTTCCCTGGGTCCATGCCATGTGCTGATCCTCCAGGACAGCCTGGTAAATCTGTACCAGTCCCTGGTGTGCTGAGTAGGATTCAGCTCCAGATTAAGGCATCTCAGTTGGGGTGCCCACATATAAATCCTGGATTTAGTTGCCCAAATCCAGGTTCTCATCGCCACGTTAGACTCCTTAAGCTATCCAAGACCTGCGTGCAGCTTTGCCAGATATGACCCTGGACCTGCATCCCTCTTGATTGACAGCTGGAGACTAAACAATATGTCTTAGGGTAAAAGTAGACACTTAAGTCTAACAGCTGAAGCATGACCTACACGTGCGGTGGCTTTCCCAGCTTTTATTGCAGCCCACGGGGATGCAGTCAGCATGATTTGGGGTGTCTGGAGAGCCATGTAGTTACTGAAACATCAGTATCTATTTTGGGGTGTGAAACACCCTCCAGATTCCACTGACCAAACATCCGCCGACTATAACGGAAGATTAGGCACCGAGTTCATATTTTTATCTTCTGCTGCAGCCCACCTCCAGCTCCTGGTCCAAGCTCCAAAATAAAACCCATTTGTATTAGATGAGGATGCCCTCCAGCTCTGCACTCTCAGGCCCCTGCTGTGATGAGTGGCACAGTCCTGGCACACGAACACTTTCAGGATGGTTCCAGTGTTTGTGTTCCTCCTGCATAATACCACTGAAGAGAATAAATTTGACAAAGAAAGGAGAAGGAACAACTGATATGCAAACCCATGTCATGAATCATTCACCAAGTGGAATTTGCTCTCTGGTTTTCAAATAATCTTGGAGGTTGCTTCCAAAGTGCCATTTGCAAGACCCTGTTAATCTGGAAAGCAGATGCTGCTACAGGCTGTATTACAGCATCTTCAATAAATCCCCATCAAATATTACTTTAAAATGCCCAGGACTTTTGCAATTACTTTTTTTCATCTTCTTGGCACATCTGAAAACCAAACATCAAAAAACACCTTTGCTGCGATTCAGCTTTAGTGAATGAGCCTAAGCCTGGGCAAGAGCTCATCTCGTATCTCCCTTCACGGCTGGGTGACCCCAGGCTTCTCCCAGAGGACTCTGCCCATTTCCTTCATACGTTCTCAAGAGTCTTTGACCTCACCAGGCACATTTGTGAATCAGGAAGGTGCCAGAACCGTTTTCTAGCAGGTTTAATAATAGCAAGCAAAATATGGAGCTGCAGGTGAACACTGCCATGTTGTCAGACAGAAATGAGGGTGAACCCTGGCTTCAGCGAAGAGCAGAAGAAAACTATGAAATGCTGCCTTCCCATCCCAGCCTGAGCATCTGAGGTGTCCCGATAGCCATGAAATGACAGCCTGGTCCCTTTGCCATCTGAAAAAATAAAGCTACAGCTTCCTTCAGCAATGCCCCATCCCTTCTGCAGGTGTGTGGAGGTAGATAAGAAGATGTGTGACCATGGTGCATCAGGATCTGAAGTGCAAACGCAGAGCCCAGCCATGGTAGAACACTAGAGCACACAACATCGGGTGTGCAAAACCCATGCCGCACTGTCTTTTAGGGATAATTCTCCTTCCAGCCATTCAGCTTTATGTCGAAATACTGAAATGCTCGGTGGGAAGGAGACATCCATGGTCATAGACCCCTCCTGTACCTGAAGAAGAATGTTAGTTAGCTAGACCGGGTTAGTTAGCTAGAGTTCATCAGCAAAGGAAAGATGCTACGGCAAGATTCAGCTGATCTCAGCTAGATATCTACCTTAGGAGAAGAGAAACCACATCACTGAAATAATGTTTACTGCTCTCCATCGATGGTGAAGGCACCCCGGGCAACTAGGGAATAGGTGGCTACCACCCAGGTATCTCAAGGTGGAGAGATGAATCCCACCTTGCCAGAAAACATTCTGCTTGGCTGAAAACCCCATTTCTGTCAACTAACAGAGCAACTTCAGAGCCCGAGTCTCGCTGAAAGTCTGTGTTGCCTCGAACAGGGCAATGTCATGGAGGAGCCCACTGGAGTCGAGGGAATCAACGTCCCTGCAGAAAATCCCACCTGCCAAACATACTTTGAAAAGGCATTTCTATCACTCACTGTCACACGTGGATGTTTCATTGCCTAGGACGGTGGTTTGTGACGATTATTGTTGTTTTTAACGGCAACTCCTTTTTGTGTATGGATAAAAGTTGCTTTAGCTCATAGGATCCTGATGGTGGTCACGTGGGTGGATGCTGGCAGCGCCCACGGTAGATGTTGGGGTACCACGTGGGCAGAGCGCTGGCACAGGGTTCTCCTTGCTGGACCAGGGCTTGCCAGGGACTGTGTCTTCCAGCCAAAAATGCCCTAAGACAGCTCATCCCTCCCAACCCAAGGAGAAATAAGTGCGTGGATCGTGCTCAGGAGGAGGAGTGACCTGGCTGCGTCTTTGGCCTGACATCCTTTCCAACCTCCAGTCCTCAATTTTCCCCTTCGTGTGTGAAAATGGAAACAATGATGTCGGCCGTGGTTGGAAAGGGCTTTGAAATCTACAGATGAAAAGTGGTAGATAAGATGGTGCTGCATTCGTCCAGTAATGGAGGAAGAGGGAAAGCCAGTAAAGGGGGAAAACCTCCACATAATAAATAATAAATTACATAAATCAAAGGCATTAAAAAAACAATCCTCTGAGAAGTAACTGCTTCATTCTTTACTGTTGACAGCATCGACATAAGAGGGGAAATTACCACCTTGTGTTCTGCAACACATCACACCGACTTTCCTTTACAAACTCTAACGTCCTCTGATTGCAAAGTCAATTTAAAATTTACCATAAAACACAGAATCTCATAAACTTTACAACCCCAATCACGCTCACTCAGTGCTCTTGCCCAGATCAAATGCATAGGCACCCGCTTTGCTCTCCGACGCGGACATACAACGACATGCTGCAGATAGCAGATGGGAGAGCAGACCAGGGCATCACGGTGGAGATCTGCCTGTCCTGGCCAGCCCGGTTGAAAAGAGAAAAAGTCAAGTCAGAAAATAAGCTGGCAAATGGCTCTGTTGGAAGTACCCTTAGATCTCCAGAGGACAGCTGGATGTACCAGCAGGATGAAGAGTAGCCAGACCATGATTTACGATGTGGTGAGGCACTGGCAGAGGTTGCCCAGAGAGGTGGTAGATGCCCCATCCCTGGAAACATCCCAGGTCAGGTTGGACGGGGCTTTGAGCAACCTGATGGAGTTGAAGATGTCCTTGATGATGGCAGGGGTGTTGGACTGGATGGCCTTTAAAGGTCCCTTCCAACCCAAACCAGTCTGTGAGTCTATAACCAAATACGATGTGACCTCGAGTGCAGTTGGGGAGCTGTAGCTCTGGTGCTCTGAACGCGTTGCTGTCGAGGTAAGACCAGCATCCCGTGATGCTGAGCCACCCTCCCTCCTTGCACTAGGACACGCTTAAAATTCAGCTGGGTTTAGAGCCCTTTTGCAGGCTCTGATGCAAAACCCCAAGTCATTTCCCTAAGCCTGAGTTTCCTCCAGAAATTTAACCCCATGCAGATCCTGCAGTGAAGACGGCACGGTGTTTTAACAAAGGGAAGGAGCATGCAGCTATGCCTGTGCTAACAGTTGACCCTTCGCTCTTGCAGGCATGGCTTCCACTCATGGGTTGACAAGGGAAAATTAATTAGGCTCCTAAGTTTTGCTTCCTACCTAAAGCTAACTCTTTTCGCTTCTGATTAAAGTGTTGTCACTGTGACTGAAAGCCCATATCTCCGAAGCGGTACAAAAGATTTCGGTTGAAGCGAAAGAAAAAGTCGCGTATTTCAAGATGCGCTTCCTCAGCAGCCTTAAAACACCACTCTCTGAATGCCTGCAGTACGCACGCACCCCATAAGCTCTGGCTTAAAATTCTCCCTAGATTCACCCTGAGCTCAAAATTGCAGGATATATTCAGGGAGGAACGTCATTTTTGCCATCAGCCGCTTGCATTTGCGACTGACTTAAATTGCAATGAGATGAATGCTTGAAGAAGAAGCAAGGGTTAAACCCAGAACAAGGAAGAGGACAGGCAGGACTTGGGGATGAAGTAGCTGATCAAAGGGTAGCTCAGAAGTTATTTAAAAATAAACCAGAAAGTAGAACTTCCAGGCGGTTGCCGCTGTAATTACAATGCAGACAAGGGAGCCATGGTGCTGTTAAGGTTACTGGATTTTCCTAGCAGCTGTGTTTAATTTACTTAAAACATGCAAAGCCATCAGGTCAGATCTCATTAGCAGAATCACTCCAGAGCACTGCAAGAGCCCAGCGCTGCAGAAATGCTGAGGGCAAAAACACAAATGTAAAATGCCCCTGAAGAAGTGAGAGAGATTCATGCGATGGCCAACATCAACGTGCGTTGCCTTCTCTCTCAGCCGCAGCTGACCGGGTGGTCGGTCCCTCCTGCTCATGAAAGCACCCATCCCTCTCCCCCTGCCAGAAGCCATCTACTGACATGGTCTCCTAAGTCAGAAATCAGTGCAAATACCTCTACTGGCTGTGATGGAGAAGGTACCCGAAAAATCTGGGCTCACGCATTCAGGAAAGTCCTTTGAATGTGCTTTTTTTTATAACCCAGGTTCTCTGTGTGTCCTACAACCTGCTTATGAACACGTACAATGTCCCACCTGGATCCCTCTGCTCTCCAAGTATCCCCCTGACTTTCACATTGCCTTAGAGAGGAGATCCAGTTGTCCCAAATTGTGCTCAGGGTCTGCCTCGGAGAGGGGAGCTTGGGAGGTTTCTGGGGTCAGGCTTCCATCTCTGGAGCTTTCTTCACACATACTGAATAGGGGCCACACGATTCATCAGGAGCCTTTCCAGAATACAGGACCAAAAACTAAAACCTCCTCATCAGGAAAAAACTTGTAGAGATCTTTTTCTGTTTGGTTGGGTTTTTCTTTTCCATTCATTTAACGTTGGCTCAACACTCTCTCCGCCGAAGGGAACATCAAGGTTTCATCCACTATTTGTGGCTCCTACCAGCTCAATTCTATTTCTAAAATTAGCATCCTGAGATACTTAATTGCTAGAACAAACGATGTTAGATTATGTTTCGGTCCCTGCACATCATGCTAAGGTCTTCTGCAGCCACCTACAACCACCACCTCAGAGTCAATCACAGACTGAAGCTCAAACACACCCTGTTCCACTAAGCTCAACTCAGTAGAGCGATGCAGGTTTAACCGACCCTGATACCAAAAAGAAGAGAGCTGAAGACAAGGACAGAGCAGAATATGCCATGGGTTCCCTTCTGCACGTGACCCAGATACAAAGTCATTCCTACAGAGAATGGCCAAATAAAATAAAATATAGAATCACAGAATCATTATGGTTGGAACAGACCTCAAAGATCATCAAGTCCAACCATATACCCAACGCCACCATGCCCGCTAAACCCACTAAACCATGTCTCGAAGCGCCACATCTAAACGTTTTTTGAACACCTCCAGGGCTGGTGAGTCCACCACCTCCCTGGGGAGCCCGTTCCAATGCCTAACGACTCTAACAGTGAAGAAGTTCTTCCTAATATCCAACCTGAACCTCCCCTGGCACAACTTGAGACCGTTTCCTCTTGTCCTATCGCTAGTTACTGGGGAGAAGAGACCAACCCCCGCCTCGCTACAACCTCCTTTCAGGTATCATAATATATCATAAATAATACAAAATAATGTGAAGCAGTGGGTTTGTTCATGGGAACTCTGAAAACGTCCGACCAAATTGCGTTAGCCTCGTTGATGAGGACGGGCACTTCTCACCACCAGAAACCCTCCTGAAACCAGCAGCTCCTGGCCCTGGAGTCGCTGGAACAGCTTAAGATCGCTCTTCCAACACAAACTCATCCTTCACGGTTTAGAAAGGTGTGAGATTTATTTGCATAATAAATGACAAGGCAGGGATACAGATTTCTGACAGATCCTCCCGCTTCCCTTTGAAAGAAATCTATTTATTCCAAATCGGCTCTTCTCTAGATAAATGGTGTTTGTAGTCAGTTTAGCTTGGCGAGATATGCATTCTTTTTGCATGCCCGTAATGAATTTTCACAGCTAGAGCCCTAATCCAGTCTAGTCATGGAGGGTTTATCAGGACCTCTTATTTTATTTCTACCGGTAAATGGGAATTGCTTTCCTTATCGCTAGCTAGAAGCACCTGAGCGATTTTTGCTTCGTATTTCCTATCCCACTGGAATTCAGGATGCGGTGTTATCTGATACTGGACTATTGTCACTCATGTTGGTTGCCTTTTTATTTTAATTTGTTGGATTTATTGCTGCCTTTTTTTTTTCTGAAAGAGATTTTACTTTAAGATCCAAGTCCCTCCTTGTTCCCTGCCATCCTCCTGCTCAGGTTTCTTAGGGTGATCTTCAGGAAGGCAGGACCAGGGCTTGTCTTGTCTACATCTGCCTGATGCCTTGGGAGAAGACTCAAACATTGGCCTTGTCCCCATCCATCCCACCTTCCTCCATTGAGGAAATACAAAACTACACCATAACAAGCAGAGATTATTCCTAATGTGAGGTTTAAAAGCAAATGAACCCAGGAGAGCAAGGGCTTGCTGATGTGACCGCTACGGCTGCTGCAACGTGAGGTTTAAAAGCAAACGAACCCAGGAGAGCAAGGGTTTGCTGATGTGACCGCTACGGCTGCTGCAACCAGGGAGCAAGTACATAGCTCTGAGCTCCGGAAAAGTGAATCTGCTGTTGCTGGAAAGGCACAAGAAGATCTATAAATCCTGCAGATAACACCGTGATGGATCAGTAGTGGCAAGACATTAACCTTCACTCTTGAGGAGACACCCAAATGATAACACCTGTAGCCATGCCACTCCAGAGTTATCGGTCTTGTCACTCGTGAAGATAAATCTATCTGACCTAAACCATCATCCTACACCCCTCTGGCTCCCTCACTCAAAATCCTTGTAGATACCGGCAGGGATCAGGAAAATCACACCTAATAATCAATAGAGTGTGCGTAACAAGGCTCACATGGAAACCATTTCCTTCCAGTATGTTAAAATAATTCTGCAGAGCAGGGAAAAAAAACACGGTAGGTTTGAAGGCCAGTCTGCAGGGAAAGTGCTACATGTCAGTGACAACTGTGGAAGGACAGAAAACAGCTACCAAAACCTCAAGGAGCTGTCACGCACAGGAAAATGTAAGTTAATTAAAGCCCCTTAAATAAATACATCTGGGACAGGGGCGTGGGATGTAAGGAGGCAGAATGAAATGTTGAATTCACACGGTGAAGCCCAGGCAGGAGGTAAGGCAACCTATTTGGCAAAATACAGATGAGCCACTTGCCCCAGAGCTGTGCCGGGGAGGGCAGCGAGAGCCCCCGCCAGCCCAGGGCTATCCCCCACCGTCAGGCACCGCATCTTCCCGCAGCCCCCGCGGGGATACCCAAGCTCAGCAGGTCTGCCCCTCCACTGGAAAACACCAGCGAGGCTCCACCAATGCTCTCCTAGACTAAGCGATGCGGGTTTGGGATTATAAATCCATTTCCTACCTTTCTAACGTCTTCCCACCTGTCCCTACCACATCAGTCAGCTGAATTGAGAACCACAGGCAAGGCATCCATCTGGCTAAGAGCATGAGGATGTAAATCCACTTCAAAAATATCACCAGGATCAGCATCACCTCCATCTTCAGCCCTGGTCCCCCCCTAAGCACAGTCTTCCCTGAGCCTCTAGAGCTGACTTTCCTCCTATTATGCTCAAAAGATGAGTACAGGTTACTCACACCAACCACTGCCGATATAAAAGCAAAACGAGAAAGATTCAGACAGGCTTATGCACAACAGCTATGAATTTAGATGCCTTGAAACTCAACGAGACAAGTAACTTGGAAGTTGCTTTGAGTTCTTTCAAGACATAACCCTCCTACTTTGCTTTGACCTTACGGCTCCACCAGACAAGACTTTATTTTTATTGCAATCAGCTCCCAAAGGAACTTAAAACGTTGGGTCTTTATATATTCCTTTGAGCATTAATTCAGAAGCTGTACCAAAATACCCACACAAGGTTGGGTCATCATGGAGAACCTGCGTCTGCTACCGTTGTCAACTTAACCGGCCCTTTGAGACAGCCCTGCTTGGAAAGCGATGTTGGCCAGGCTCAGCACGAGGCAGACGGGAAGGGAAACAGTAAAGTCATCTGCACATCATCAAATCTCCGTTGCCGGATAACAGCACGCGAGACCACTGTCTGCGAGAGGAAGTCTTGCCATGACATCAGCATGACCCAGTTGGAGAGTAGACGGCATGGAAGCACAGATGGAGGAGCGGGGAGAACTGAGGCTTCCAAGGCATCTTGCTCTGCTTCCCATCCTACTTTCTCTGCTGGGATGGGGGTGATGCAGCAAACCCAACCCAACATGGTCCTCCAACAAAGCCAGGAGGCTGCTGGAATCTGGTTATCTTAGTTAGCAGGGAGCTGGTGTAGTGAAGGACCCAGCTCACACCAGACAAGGTCTGACATCTCCTTCCTCACCGTCGAGCTCACTTTCTAACCCCAAACCAGGCTTTGCTGCAGATCTTTTATTCCAACCCTGGGTAAGATTAATTCATCACAAGTCCCCGTGGCTCTGCAAACAGCGTTACAGCCCGGGCTCACCAAATATAGCCCGGTACCGCATCCCCCTCCCTGCCTGCAGCACCCCGCGCAGCCAAGCCCCCCACCCATGCCCCCAACCCCTTCCCTCCCAAGGGCTACTTCCTTAACACAGCCCAGCTGCCTGCCCCCACCCGCCAAGGGCTGACAGATTTGTGCAGTCCCCTTAGGGTGGGGTAGGTACATTTATTTCCTCTTTTCCCGAAAAAAAAAAAAAAAACGAAAAAAGAAAAGAAAAAAAAGGAAAAAAAAATAATTAATTAACCTTTTCCTCCCCATGCAAGAGGCAAGAAACATCCCTGCCACTGAAGCGGGTTTGGGACTAAGAGATCTGCTCAACGCAGCTGTGCCAATGCTATTCTGGCTTAGCGAAAATTAAAGAGCTGAAGCCGTTATGTGGGCCTTCATGAAACTGTCATGGAGACCGCAAGATTAGAGGAGCAAACGGTGACCTGGGAAGCCAAAGTCTATTCCCAGCTGCGCCAAGGGATTCTCATGTGAGTCGCAACATGTTTCTCCACCTCTGTTTCCCCACAAATAAAAGAAAGGCAGAGAAATTGAGCCCATCAAGAGTGCAGACCCACACGTGAAGGACGTGCAGGTCCATAGGACCAGGTAAATCCACAGGCAGGACCAGACACCGATATTAACGGTCTCAAGTTGTGCCAGGGGAGGTTCAGGTTGGATATCAGGAAGAACTTCTTCACTGTTAGAGTTGTTAGGCATTGGAACGGGCTCCCCAGGGAGGTGGTGGAGTCACCATCCCTGGAGGTGTTCAAAAAACGTTTAGATGTGGTGCTTCAAGACATGGTTTAGCGGGCATGGTGGCATCAGGTATACGGTTGGACTTGATGATCTTTGAGGTCTCTTCCAACCATAATGATTCTATGATTGCTGCATCCCTGGGAGGATGAAGTAGCTCAGTTGCTTTTGGAGGCTAGAGCATGGAGACGCTTCCCCAGTCCTTCAGGCCAAGCTCACTGGCCCTCTAAGCAATGTCAAGAGGAGCAAATCCATAGGTGAACATCGGGACTTCTGCACAGTTTCAAGAAGAAAAGAGTAATCCCATCTCACAGAATGTGCCAGGTGCCTCAAGCCACTCTATCCCTCCAAACCAACTCCCATTTCCCTCACACTGCCCCAGCATGCCCAGCCCAGAGTGCTGAGGGACTGCTGCCCGACAGACACACAGCAGGGACATCTCAGCTATGGACACAGAAGCATCAGGACAACAGAAGAATCACAGCCAGGTCTTCATAGAATCATAGAATCACAGACTGGTTTGGGTTGGAAGGGACCTTCAAGGGCCATCCAGTCCAACCCCCCTGCCATCAGCAGGGACATCTTCAACTCCATCAGGTTGCTCAGAGCCGCGTCCAACCTGACCTGGAAGGTTTCCAGGGATGAGGCATCTACCACCTCTCTGGGCAACCTCTGCCAGTGCCTCACCACCCTCATCGTAAAACATTTCTCCCTTAAATCCACTCTGAATCTCCCTCTTTTAGTTTAAAACCATTGCCCCTTGTCCTATCTCTAGAGGCCCTACTAAAAACTCTGTCCCTATCTTCCTTCTAAGCCCCCTTTAAGTATTGAAAGGCCAATAGGTCTTGCCTGATCGCCTCCAGTGCTCATCCAAATGCTAGCTATAGATCTAAAAGCACTGAAAAAACAGGAAAGCGCAGGATAATCCCAGTATCTCGGCCATCATCCCCTCTCCCACCACGAGCAGGTTCTCCTCCACCGGCTGGGCACACAAAGACCGCTCCACCACCATCAGCGTGCAGCTCATTACTCTGCAAAGCACTTTGAAATGCTCTGAATATGAAAGGTGCCCCATCAGACCAAATTCAGCTCTGTTTGCTATTACAATACACTGCATTTCTTTTGTCTGCGCCTTTTGATGATGCTCAATTGTTCCCCTCAGTCAGTATTTCGGAGTCATTAGTTGGAATTAGTAAAGTTCCCGCTCGGACTTTTTCAAGGCTCTGTTCTTAGGCTACAAAAGAGTCGATGAGGAGTTGTCCTGCTTTCACCGAGCTGGAAGCACGGTGGGGAGCGTTTCGGGGGGAGCAGGCAGTCTTCTCGACTCCACTCTCCCGTTGCAGGCACTGGGAAATGCACGTGCCGACAAGATGCTGCGGGTGGTCGCAGCGGGGCCGGTGCTTCCTGGCCAGGTGGGACCCTATAGATCTTTTCATTTGGGACCTTTGGTGAGACCAGGTGAAGGGCTTTGCCCAGTCGCATCCGTATTTAGGCAGCACATCCCACAAAGTTCAAGTTTCTCTCCCAGAAATCCCCCAGGCCCCATTTCAAGGCACCAGCCCTGAAGAATTCACCTTCTCCAGGTGACAAGAACCTTTAGTTGGCCACCTCCGTACTGAAAACGCCTGGATGTGCCTCACCTTGTCCTCCAACCTCTCACTCATGTTATAGCTTTCCAACTATATCAGAAAGCCTCTTAGTATCAAGACACTTTTTCCTGAAGGCATTCGAACACAGAGCACGCTGGTTTCTCCCTACCCCGTTACCCTCTTGAGATGCTCACGTGGACTTTGGAGGAATTTGGCGGTAGGACATTTTCACTGGAGGATCTTAACCCATCTAGACCTGCGCTCCTGCCTCGGCTGGGCGTGCCAGAGCAAGCCAACTCACAGGGGAAGGCTTGCCGATATATCATGCCCCACGACACCCAGCTGGCCCGCTTTGGGCATGTCCCATCTTCAGGTATGGGTGTGCATTTGCCATCGGAAGCCCAGGAGAGAGGGACAGTAGATGCAGCTTTCCTTGGCCTGTACCAGTATGAATCGGGTTCAGCACCAGAGCAGGTGCCTGAGGTCCTGCAGCCCAAGATCCCAGCTTTGAGAGCGACCAAGGGGTGTACAAAAGGCACCAAACACTGAGTTCTTCTCTGGGTATACGCTCCTGAAGGCTGGCAAGCAGCCGAGATGCTTCCCAATCCGGTGGCTGTACCTGCAGCACTGCGCTAACAGCCCTTGACGGAGCTTTTTGTCCACAAATTTCCCTAATTGTTTTTTGAAGCCATGTATGATTTTGGCATCTGCAAGATCCTGTGGCAAGGAGGTCCACAGTTTAATTACATGTTTTATAAAAAAGTACATCCTCCTCTCTAAGGCCTCTGCCCAATCATTTCATGTGTCTTCTCTAGCCGGGAAACACAAGAAATAACTCTTCCCTATCCACCTCCAGACCCCGTAGAGCTTATATACCCCACTTAGATATCTCCTCAGGTCCTTCTCCTCCAGACTGAAGGGCTTAGTCTGTTCACCCACTTTACATATTGAAGCTGTCCTATATCATTCCTCCTTGACCCCAGCTCTGTCCTACTCCTGTCACACCACAAGTCCTCATGTGCCAAAAGGGAAACACTCTTGATTCCTTCTTTCCCAAAAAACCCATCCACTGCCCAGCGTGGTGGCAGATCCTTGCATCCCAACCCACTGCAGCGAGGAGGAGCTCCCAGCATCCCCACAAAGGAAAAAGCAAATCCCCAGCCATGCCCTGTCCCCGGCACGTGAACCAAGGCACAACTGGTACATCTCCGTCCCCAAAACACAACACCCCTTGCAATAGGCTTAATTAGCACAGATGTTAATCAAAGGAGGTCCCTTGGAAACTAACGGTGTAATGGGGTTGAAGACCAGCGCTAGAGACACATGCACCTCTAGGAGCCAACACCAGCTGAGAGTAAAGGTGGGTCCCACAGCGTTACACACTTGCCAGATATAATACAGCCTCCACAACAGATCATAGCATCACGGAATGGTTTAGGTTGGAAGGGACCTTTAAAGGCCATCCAGTCCAACCCCCCTGCCATCAACAGGGACATCTTCAACTCCATCAGGTTGCTCAGAGCCCTGTCCAACCTGACCTGGAAGGTTTCCAGGGATGGGGCATCTACCACCTCTCTGGGCAACCTCTCCCAGTGCCTCATCATGCTCACCATGAAGAATTTCTTCCCTACATCTAATCTAAATCTCCCCTTTTCCAGTTTAAAGCCATTGCCCCTTGTCCTATCACTCCATGCCCTTGTCAAAAGCCCCTCCCCAGTTTTCTTGTCGGCCCCTTTAGCTACTAGCAGGCTGCTCTAAGGTCTCCCCAGAGCCTTCTCTTCTCCAGGCTGAACAACCCCAACTCTCCTAGCCTGTCCTCTGATCATTTTTGTGGCCCTCCCCTGATAGAGGATTCATTTCTGTTCAGGCACAAGGAGCTCCAGTAGATACATGAAGTGATGAAGTCGCATGGGCTATGCCCCATCTAACGTTACTATCTGTCCCCAAAGAGCCTCAACTCAGGTTCCAGGACCACCGCAGTTCCGACTCGCACCCACACCTCCTGCGGGTGCAGACCCTTCCGCATCCACCCATCCCACCACGGTTTCTGGATGCAACGTGGGCCACTACAACCCTGAAACAAAATGAGGAGCAAACCAACCTTTATGGGACATCCACGGGGAGTGGGAAAAAGAGGTCAGCACCAAACCCAACTCCTTTAGCAGCTTGTCATCTTTCACAGTGGATTATACTTCCATTCCCTAAGGATTTCCCTGAAAATCATCTCTCAGATCATCCCACCTCACGTCAGCGATAGCATTTCCATTGCAACACAACCAAATGCAGGCAATTCACACCTCTCACCTTGCGCTTTTTAAAGTAACATCGTACAATAAAACAGCCTCCCCGGATTCCAGCCTAATCTAAAACCAACTTTATGGCTTCTAATTTTAACACTAATCTTCCTTTGCTATGGTTGTGTGATTTCTAATTATTTTATCCCCAAGCCTTGCTTTGATGGATAGTTGTACCTTTTCCAATGCCGAATGACTTGTAAAGTGCCTTTAAAAAATACGCTGATCATTTCGGGTTCATTTCCAGTTCCTACGCAAATAATACTCTCATATATGGGTTCACTTGGGAAATATTATTATTATTAAAATAATAATAATAAAAGTAATGCAATTTAAAAAGGAGAGCTCTATTTCTTAGGACGATCCCAATCTGATCCTGCAAACATCATATTTTCTCTTAAAAGTTGTTAAAGAGCATAAATCGGTTATCCAGATACGGATCTCTTAATAATTCAGTGCTTTTGGCTTGGCATCGCTCCCAGAACACTTTGCCTTTATCTATCCTTATTTTCAGGTTACAACACATCGAAGAGCAATCGGCCACGCCGAAACCTCAGGGGGACTTTACGAGGGACAGCACGAAGCGGTGGCAGAGACACGCTTGCATCAGTGCTCCCCAGGAGTGTTGCCTATCCAAATCCTCTGAATTTATAGCGGCAAAGATCAGCCCTTGGCTAAAGATGTGTTGCAGGGGCTTAGGATAAGCCTCCAGCCCAGGTTCCTCAACAGGTAGATGTTTTCTCTCTTCCCATGCTCACCTGAGGCAATCTCTTGATCCTCCTAATCGCTGACCTAGATCAAATCTGGATCTGATACCGTTAAATTTGCACAAAACATTTATTGGGGAGAGGATGCTACCTGCAGAACGTTCCGGGATGCTGAGGCAGGCAGCTGCCTGCCCGCCCGGCTCTGCCACCCCTTTGCAGGTCCCAGCAGGACCGGCCACCAGAAGCTGGCACTGGGGTGGGGGATGTTGGTGAATGTTTGGTGGGTTATTTCCTTCTCCAGGATTTATATCGCACTCCGGTCAATTGGAAAACATCCACTTGACCTGTGATATTTTTGGTTTAGCTACTCTCCAAGCTTTGACATCAACAGTTTAAACAGAGAGCAGAGGAGCTTCGGCATTGAGAAAGCGCCCCATCCCCAGAAATTCAGAGTGGATGGGGAAAAACATCACAGCGCAGCCCTGATGGGGAACAGATTTCTCGTTTCTCATTCTTCATTTTCCTTTCTCACTTTCTGAGCTTGTTTCACCATCCGCGTCTTCTCTCTCTCCATTAGAAACATGAACTTAGCTCCCCACCGCCCACAATAATATTCAAGAAAGAAGGATACGGGTTGTTTTGTGTTTGTTTTTTTTTTTTTTTTAATTCCCTGCACAATGCTGTGTATAGAGTATTTGAAATGCAGATTGTCAAAACAGGAAACAACCCAGTCAAAGTCCTCAGGCCTAGATCCCGAAAATGTCACCGTACAGAGCTGCAAGGGATGGAGAATAGCCCTCTGTTCCCACCCGGAGAGAGGATGCTCTGGGAGAGCGGCCAGCGACACACAATCTGCCCTCACACCACTCTGATCTTCAGAGCTGGGCTTTAACCTCTGCTGAAATCAGCGGGAAGCTGGTTTTTATTCACTCATTTATTGGGGAAAAAAAATCCGACAGATAAAGTTAAAAATTATAACCCTCTGTTGACTGATACTTTTATTGGCATAGAGAATTTTGTAAGAATATCATCTCACTCAGGAAGCCAAGCCTACAGGAAATCCTTCATCCTTAGTGTTTCAGAGCAACATCCACAGCATCCTGCTGGCTTCCTTCTTACTCCTCTTAAAAACTCACCCTTGAGATCCTCGCTTCTCAAACTCACACTCTGAGTTTGAGCTGGGCTGGAAAAACAAACCTTGGGTCAAATCCTGCCCATGCTCCCCCCGGGGAAGGCACCGGACTGACACCGCATCTCCATGAGGGTGAGGAGGAGGACACTGCTTGGCCCTAGGCTCTTTGATTTCCACCTATCCACCTTGGAGCAAATGATTTAAAGTTTCTCAAAGGCAGAACAACAAAGTCAGGTTTGGAGAAGAGAATGCAGCTGCTGTGAACCCAGGTAAATAAGATTTTCACGATTTATTTTTCTGTAGAAAATAGTTGCTAGATTTATTTTTAAAAGGAGGCTCCTGCAGCTGTAGGTTTTGAGCCCTTCTTACATGTCTGACCTGAATAAGTACCTTTGCCAACAAATATTGATATTTTAAGCCTTCCAATGGGAGTGAAAACCTCTTTTTTCTTTTCTGGTTTGTTTTCACAGCTTTCTACAAGTTAACTTCAGGAGAAGTTCCCAAGGAGAAGAGCTAGTGACCATCATTAGAACAATGATCCAGCAATTCAGGTCACCTGGAGAGGTGGTAGATGCCCCATCCCTGGAAACATCCCAGGTCAGGTTGGACGGGGCTCTGAGCAACCTGATGGAGTTGATGTCCCTGCTGATGGCAGGGGGGTTGGACTGGATGGCCTTTAAAGGTCCCTTCCAACCCCAACCAGTCCATGATTCTGTAATTCCCTCTCTGGAAGCAATTTTGCTTTATTTTTGAGGAAACAGTGTTCACTATTGTAGCGTCGAGACACTGATCTACAGTGACAATCTTCAGGCAAAAAAAAAATAAATCCATAGATTCATGGGATGGACAACTAGCAATGTCATTTCAGATGGTTTGCGTAGCCCAGAATATCAAATTTCACCCATCATCCAGGCAGAGAATTAGAATAATTACCTAGGGCCTGATCTTGAAAGGTGCTGAGTGCAGTCAAGTGGTCTCCGCTCCCATAGAGTTCAGTATCTCAGAGGCTCTCAGCAGGGTCAGCCTTGGAGCCTGGGCAAAACAAGACAGGTTGGTCTTAGTCCAGTCTTTTGTAAAAAAAAAAAACAAAAACAAACCTATATAACCTATAATTAAAAAAAAACCAAACACCATCCCAGCTCCACGCACCAGCCCCGTATTCCTGTACGGGGAGCTAACAGAAGGGTCACGCACAGCATGGCTGGGGAGATGCTCTCCAACCCACAGGCATTCTCTGCAGATCAGGGATGGACGCCTGCAGCACACAGGAGAGAAACTACACCGGGACGGATGTATCCACAGAGCTTCAGTCCACATCCAGGAACATCAAAATGATGTTCCTCAAGCGTACTGCTTTATCCAAACCATCACACGTGGACATGTACGCTGTCAACACCATCCTGGAGTTAACAAACCTTCCTGGCAGAAGACAAACTCCAGGGTTGGGTTGCCTTGCCGTGTCTATGGGAAGCGATAAACTTGGAGATAAGAGAAGTTTGCTGGGTTTCCAGGAAGGAAGCCTAGGAAGACCCCTCCATACTCCCTGCCGCTGGCAGTGACACATGGCAAGCCAGCTCCGGGTGGGCACGGCCGTGCCAAGCGCAGGGTGAAGGGAGGGAAGAGGATGACGGGGACAGGATTACGGCATTTTTCTCCATACGGCCCTTTGTTTTGAGAGGTCCCCTGAGATGCTCAGCTCAGGGTGGCCAAGTCCTCCTTCTTCTTCCCCTATAAGGGGAACAGGATGAGGAGAGGAAAACAATGCTCTCTCCTCACTTGCCTAATGGATGAACAAAAGCACAGTGATCCCTTCCAAAAATGTCTTTTGAGGAACAGACCATTGAGCCCGAAGGCCCAGTATTTCTTGTTTATTTATTTCTGGATGAACTCCAGCCTGGCAGCATCTTTCTGTCCTTCCTCCAGGCTCTTGCAGGACTCACCCAGAGCCACACAGATCACACAGGGCTCGCACGGACGTCAAACCCAGTTGGGGATTTAACATCCAGCACCTTGCAGAGGTGATGAAACCAAAGATGAGGTTCCTCCACCAGACCCCATCACAAGCAAGGGACAAGGGGGCATCACCCACCCATAGCCCGGGTCCAGGAGGATACATTCGGCAAGAAGGGACTTCCCCAGCCCAATCCCACTGGAAATTGGGACCAAAACTCACTAAGGCCAAAACCAGCGCAAAACCAACATCAAACCTTTCATTGCTCAGCAGCGGTGGCTGCTACAAAGCAGAAGGGGATTTCTGCCGTGCTGATTGTTCACGGAAAGTCCCTGACTGGCCCGCAACCATGGAAAAAATGGAAAATATAACTTTAATACCAAGTTGGTGGCAGGCTGTCTATTTTTCTCTCCTGTGACTAGTTACCATGGATAGATTTCTGAGGTCGACCATGCAATTGTTCACCGCGCTGCTCCTATTAAACAGAGGATGAGCAAATCATCCCATTCATACCGTACTTTAATTTCCAGAAATTCTTTGTTCGTCTGTTTGCTTAAATTATTTCACTCATTTAAAGAAACAATGCAGTCTTACAAAGCGAGGGCCCAAATCTCTCGAGTAACCCTGCTGTGGTTCATTACTTCTACGCTAGTTAACAAGGCCAGTAATTTCCCTAAGGTTTAACAGAAAATCTTCTTTCCAGAATGCAGAGGCAGGACGTTTTAACAAACTCTCTACTGTATTCTAGTTATGTCGTAGGCGAGGGATATTTTAGGTAAGGCACAAGTCCTCTTCAGGGGTACTGTATAAAAGCAGGTACCCTAAATGGAGCTTTTTTCACCCAAAGCTACCTCCTCAGCTGGGGAAGGGGATCTGGGGGTCCCCATCTCTGTGTTGAGCCTTGCCTTGCTCAGAGCATCAGTTCCAGCTCCGCTTGGCGATGGGTTCCTGAAGCATTCCAGTCTTCATCCCAAAATGTAGACTGGTTTATCACAGTATGCTGGGATGAAGTAGATGATACCGGAAGGCTGGGTGTGCTAGAAAAGACGGGCGTACAGCCTGTTTTACTAACGATACGGATCGCAAAGTAAACAGGACACCTGCTGCTTGCCTGACCATGAACTGCCCTTCTCACTAGTTTTACAAACCTCCTTCCACGACCAAAATCAGAACATATCATAAAAAATTCAAATAAACATACAGTAGACCTTGTGGAAAACAAGTAAATGCATTTAAAAAAAAATTAAAATAT
>NW_009630535.1:0-51890 GCF_000690535.1 Cariama cristata
ATGCCTGTCCAAGCCATGAGCTGCCACATGGTTCCCACATGTGGGACCTCCTGAGGTTGGGCAGATGACAGGGAGAGGTGATGCCCTCAGATAAGATCAGGTAGAGGGTGATGCCAAAGGAAATCTACTTTACTTCAACCTCTCTCACCTGGTTGATCTGAACCACCTCTATTTCAACTGTTTCAGGGTTTGTGACACAGTGAAAGGTTGTGTAAGAGTCGGAAGCCCTCCAGGTATCTTTGGTGAGGAAAAGCTGCAGTGGTTGCATCTCCAAGCTCAGGCTGACTTGGGGATCCACCAGAATTACAGACGTGCTCAGCTTGGTTTGCGTGAAGTAATGAGCTATTTTGCTGCATTCAAATCGTGTGTACACCATATGCTGTGGATGAAAAGAAGGCAAGTTGTACTGGCTTAAAGTATATCCTCTTCGTGTGCTATCTTCCCTCCTCCTGTCCTTCCCCCAAACCAGAAGTCTTTTTCACTCTCCTGCCCTTAACTTGAGCTCTGTAGGACACCAGCTAAGGGAACATACTTGCTTTGTATGGTGAATTAATGAGTTCAAATGGTCACCTTACACAGCAGAGATGTGTGGGAAAGAAAACCTGTGTCAATGTGAAACATGTGTGCGCCTGTCCAGAGGACGAGGCATCTGATTCATAAATCAGTGGCAGGGAGGTAAGGAGAGATGTGTGGGTTTGGTAACAACTGTCGGACTTAAATGGTGCATTTTACTCTTTTTCATCTTAGGTCTCCCAAGAAGATCATATTTTTAACTTAGATGATTTCTCTCTGGTGCTGACCGGAGTTTAAAGCATCCAGAAGGTCAGCGTGTTCCCATTTTGTCTTGTCTTGTGATTCCCCGTGACGCTCTGTGCACATGAGCACTGTCAGGATCTGCAGGGTACGGGTTTGGGGAAACAAAGGAAGACTGCAAAAGCTGTCCGAGAGCTGCGTCTTGCCTGCCCCTTTGGGCTGGTTGGTTACTTGGAGTGTCTTAATGCTGCAGTGAGTAGGACATGAGGAAATTCAAAAGCTGCTTATCTGTGCTGGAAGCATTTCCAGCAAAGGCACATGAATGTGTCTTAGGGGAGGACACAGATAATACATTGTCCTACTTGTGTCAATTGCCCCTTTAAAAAAGACTCAGATTGAACTCGTAGTAGCTCTAGATGTCAGGCAGGGAGTTGTCCCATCGCAGTGAAGTCTGCAGCACACCAAGAAGCTGCCTGTGTACCTAGGTACAGGCAGCTCTTGGGGATGGGGTTAACGTGGGTCTGAGATCCAAAAATAGCTTTGTGACTGAGCCTGTAGTTCATGGGATCTCCTCTTCCCTAGTGTGATTTCATGTTAGTAATTGCAACTGTAGTAGGTGTGGAGGTTGAAAAGAGTCCAAACCTGGGGTGCTGGTCTTGCCCATGGGACCAGGCTAAGACAGGAAGAGCTGGTCTAGGTCAGAGAGAAAACAGGCAGAAAGAAACCTGCCCATTTTGTCAGAAGACAGCAATTCCATCTGATATTTTAGAAATGCCTCCCTTTTTACCCCTGTGCTATTAGCAGCCTCCGAACATTGCCTACTGGGCTGAGGGAGAAGATGACTGTGCTGAAGCGGACTGCACCGTGTCTTCTCCTACACCGCAAAGATCAAACAGGTCCTGCCGAGACTCTGCAGTTCCTGTTTACGCCATACATGACGTTCCCAACCCCTTCAGCACTCATCGTAGTTTCTGCGGCTCTTCCTCAATAACTAACTCCAACTGGCACAGCTCAGACATCAGCAAGATGAATCCTTGGAGCACAGCCAACTCTTGCTTTTATTTTGCACTTGTGTTGCTGTTGTCAAGCCTTTGAACAAGGCCTCAGGCCCCTGTTACAGCTCCGGGCAGATGAATACAAGAAGGGGTTTCTTGTCTTGTGGGGACGACAAGAGTCACAAGATCTCCAACGGGATGCCAGACCGCAAGCGTTTGTTGTGGTCCAAGCCACTGCTTATTTCCTCCAATGACGCAAATTTGTGTCAGTCCTTTTTGGTGGTTGAGCGCATGTGAAGGGAGATGCTAACCTCCCCAGCATTTCTCTGCTTGTACATGTGCACGTGTTTGTGCAAACGGAGAAATGACAGGCTAGATTCAAAGATGACTGGGTGGGGTTGTTTGGTCTGTGGGCTGCTGGAGGTCTGAACCAGGAGCTCTTGGACTGGAAGTCTCTGGATGAAAATCTGGAAGGAGTGTGGGATGTGTAGCACCTCACGTCGCTGAGAACATGAGAGACTGGATCTTTAACTTCTCAAGCTGCAAGCAAGAGCTTCCCAGCAAGAGCTTAACATTTACCATAGACATCTGTAAACAGATGTGGGAAAGAAAAAGCATACTCTTAACTAGCCTATGATAATAATCATAACCTTGGAGATAAATACCCTCCTGCCAGCGATTTCTAATGAGATCTTTTACAACCTGGTCAAAGCAGAGATTAGGCTTCGTGATTGCATGACATTGAATTTGCCTCCTGCTCTGCAAGGAGAAAACTCTTCATGTTGAATGGTGCCTACAGCTTTAGGACCGATAAATTATCTGCTTATTGTTTGTTGAGAACTATGTTTAGTCCTCAATACCTCCGCAGCCTCTTTCCCATTTAATGACACTCTTCCTCTCTGGTTTTGCTGTAGCTTATTGTACATTTTTTAGGCGTGCACCCAGGGCAGTGAAGTGGTCATTGTTGTTGACTTGCACTGCCTTACTCAATGTTAATAGTTGAAAATGCACCTGCATTGCATGTGCAAAAGGATTTATCATTTCCAGAATATTCTGTAGAACTTGCTGTTTTCCAGGTGACACTGATCTGTCCCTTCCTGTTCCTAGCATTGCACAGCTCCTTGAAAGCATCACTCAGTTCCTGTAAATAAAAGCAATTACCACTGTGCAGGGGTAACAACCTGTGCAGAAAACCTTTCCGTTTTGGAATAAAAAAGTCCTTTTTCTCTGTGGAAACCAAAAATTTAGTACACGTAAATTCTTCCAAAAAGGAAGTTGATTTCTTTTATTTTATAATTTTTTTGCTGTCTTTCCATATAATGGAAACTTACCCAATTCTTTTCTGGTTTATGGTGAAGTTTTCTGGATGCAACAGCAGTAATGAGATTTCCTTGGTTTTATTGTGTTTTATACAGACAAGTGCACACAAACTGAAGTTCTGACTTGACATCCTTGGCAAGACATGGAACAACTTGAAAAGTCTGTACCTAAGCTGAAATATTTGGTTGAGAGATTTGGCCCTGCCGCCTGCAGCTATGGGGCTCCAGTGCAAAAGGACTCCATGGTGCTGAAGTGGATGTGACTGTGTCTCCATAGATGTTCCAATAGGGACATTTGCTCTTATATTTGGGAAAGAATGTTTCTACAGAGCCAACGCACCATATGCTTTGATTTCCCGTGATGTGAGTTGGAAAATATAAGTAGAATTATTGTAAACATTTTTCTTGCCTGACTGATAGATTTCACCACCACCACACTTTAAAATATTGTGGGTTTTATTTCTTTAAGTCTCAGATCTGATGCTTGAAATATGTTTTTCTTTTGTGTCTGATTCCCAGAGGGTATTAAAAAATAGATTCTCTGCTATTGTAAATTAATTAAATTACAGATCAGACTAGAGTGTTACTACAGGTGCAGAAAGCTTTTCTCTGCCTTCCTAACTTCTCCAATCTCATTATCTGGCATGACAAATTTCCTACAATTGACCTACCAGCTTTCCAGCAGCTAAGTATATGGCCAGTCATTCTTCTTAGCGAAAATCAGCCAATCCTTTTTTAACATGGAATTAATGAAGTGATGAAAATTTACATCAGCAAAGGATTTATCACAGTATTTTACACACAGCCTTACTACTGAATTAAAGACATTAAATGGTTCTATAAATACCAAGCATTGCTGATAATCCAGGACTTGAAGTCTTAATTCTACCACTTTATAGTTAAGCTGGCAGAGAATAAGCACGAAAGAGAGATTTTTTTTTCCCCATTAGTTCAAAATATGCTTATTTTTTTTTTGCTCCAGTAAAGAGAAATGATTACTTGAGCAAAAATTAAGATCATGCTAATTGGTGATCTAAGAAATCTAGGTTTTATAAGCAGAAGGTTTTCGTTGTATGCAACAAAAAGTGGTTCTGGTATCCCTAAAGCTTTCCTCTTTTATCTTTGCATCTGCTATACAGAGTAGTCAAGTGTCAAATGCCAGTATGCATACAGCCAAATAGGCCAATGAGTTCTCCTTTTGTCTTCTTCACTGACCCTGAAGCTTTTATTTCAGTTTAATGAGTGGAAGTCAGAGGTAATTCATATGGCCTGACACCTGGCTGATCATCTATAGCTTAAATGAGACCTTAAAGAACATGAGTATCCAGAAGGAAAGAACTTGTGCGGTCCTTGTGAACCTACTCAGGAAAACGTGACAGTCCCAGAAATAGCATTCAGAACATATATACTCAGCAATTATTCATTGTTTCAAATCGGATGGGTGAGTGCTCTGGGGTGTTGCTACTGCACGCTATTCCCAATTCTTTCCTAGTGTGTTTAAAAAAAGCACACCTGGGTTTAGGTTCTTACCATTGGATGCAGGCAGTGTCTGTGTAAAATAATCATTGGAAGAGAGAGAGAGTGCACAGGTAGGCAGTGAGAGAAAGACCGGGTGCTACCTGGGCTCCAATTCAGCCAGATCAGGAGACAGTGAATGCTTCTGCACTAATAAGCAAAGCCAAGTCCCAAATGTCAAGACTGAACTCTTTGTTCTTGTCTTCTGCCAAGCAGAGAGGGCATATCCAAACAGTCCTGAGAAAATACTGTTCCCTGAACCATGCCCAAATGTTGTCTGGGAGGAAGATGGTTGGCATAGGTCAAACCATGTCAAGGAGCCCACCAGCACTTCCATGGTAAGGGCAGTCATGGTTCAGTGCTCAAACCTCTGCCCTGACCAGGGTTCACTTGCCAGTATGGATGTAAGGTGGCTGACCATAAATACTGATTTGAGGCAGAAGGCAGGACTGTTGGGCATTGCAGTCATTCAGAATGTATGTTCAAGGCTTGCTTAAGAATATACTTAGATTTAATGACATGTATTTCTGTGTCCCTGGGAAGTCTTCATTCAAGCTCCAGGTATGAACTGTTTCTTAGTTCCAGAATGATGTTGATATGATGCCCAAACATACCTTAACAAAAAAGACTGAGACTAATATTCAGAACAACAGAAGGATTTGAGTTTTTTCTTCTTGTTTTGGGTTAGTGATTTAAAAGATAGGGGGACTGAGAACTGACAGCCTCTGTCTTGATGTAAAACCTCTGCATCAGACTCTTCATCTCTGAAACAGACACAAAAGCTGCTTCTACTTCAGTCGGTAACTGGAAGGGGTATGGGGGTGAAATTGCTTATTGCAGGCTCCGTCCCAAACCCCTATCCTGGCTCCTGAATTTGTAGACTCACTCTCTGTTGGCAAGTCACTATTCATCATGATTTCCTAGGAAAACAGGAGATGGGATAGCTTTTTTATGTGTTTTTTATCTTCCCAGCTACAAAGGAGCAATTAAAATGAGACCTACATACCTATTCAAAAGGGCAGCTGTTAGCTTCCCTTGGAGAAACACTCCCGATGCTGGACTTTTGCTATGTGTGTGTGCAAATCCCTCACTGTAAACAGTTGAAATGATAGATGTGGGACAAGAACAACTAGATCTCTAATAAAAGTGGGTGTTGACTGTCAGCTTCAGCCCAAAGACACATCCTTTTGGTGCTCCTCTGTTCTCTTAACACCTAGATCTAACCTTGATCTGAACTTAGCATAACTGCCCCATGTTAAAATTGCCTTTCTGGGCCCCTGGTGTCAGCACAAGATATTTCCATGGCACAGTGATAACTACATGCAATTGTGTAATCTTTTCAAGCCAAGAGGGTCATCCACCTTGTGTTGTTAATGACTGTTACACTCTTAAAAACAAGAGAAGCCTGTACTGGATTTATTGAACTCACTCATGCTGTCACAAAGCAGTAACGCTGAATGTCGATCTCTGTGCCTGGGACACGAGGAACAAGGGTTAGCTCATGAAGAACCATTTTGGGGTTTTGCAAGGAAGAGGTATCAGCACAGACTTGGGTCTTTGCAGGACGTGACCAGAGACCTGCACACTTGCATGACCCAGTGCTGCAGGGGAGTCCCTGCATGCCCCAGGGAGGAGAGGCTGTGGCCACCAGAGCAATGAGTTTGGAGTAACAGGCTTTGGTGTGCTCTGAAGCTGGTAGGGTTGCTGGAGGACCAGACTAGAGTGTTTTTGCCTTGGCCTTGTGGCAAACCTGGCTTGTACCTCGAAAGCAGTGGTGTGCTGGGTGTAGCTGCGGTTCTGTGTTCATGCTTTGCTGTTGGTTTTGTTTCTCTGAGCTTGAGGGAAGATGTGCACAAGATTTTCGATTCTGGATCTAACACTGTTGTTCAGATACCTAACTGGCAAGGCAGTATACCTAGTCATTTGACAGCAGTTGTATTACCAGGCTTTCTCCAGAGAAGGTTCAACGTTCAGACCCTTGGATTCAGAGACTCAGGGATTCACAGACCAAATCCCAGTTGCAGGTGACCCTCCACGGTGAAGCAGCTACAGTTGCATGGACTCTCTTTTGAAGGCTGTCTCGTTCTCTTTAAATGCTGGTGTTCCTTATTTCTAATTCTGTGCTGCCATGAAGTAAAGTATCCTATTCATTTTCCTTTACCTTGAATTCTCCAGCTTCTTTGGCCGTGCCTCGACCTTGTTTGGCTTATGCAGGTCTCCTCAGTCCACCTCCGTGGTGGTAATGCTCGGTGGTGTGGGACGGTGGTTTGTGTTGGTGGTTATCAGGCTCTGTGACTGGTGTGGTGAAAGGCACTGGAATCAATTCACACAACCAGCACTTGGACTATGATGTGTCCTTTGAAATGCACACGCTTTGCAATGGCATCCACTTGCCCTCTCTCCGTATCCCTAAGAAACTAGAAACTCCTTCATGAAGGTGAGAAACTCTTGCTGGCATCTGAGAAATCAAAATGAACAAGATGGAGTTTGTTGGATCAGATGGGGACAAGTGCCTTCTTGACTGCCATAAAGAGAGACTGGGAGGGCCTGGCAAGAAGTTCCCTTTCTCTCTTGTTTCTCAGTGGAGGAAAGACAGATATGACCACATGCTGGATCAGGAGCCCAGCTTGGGCCAGATCAGGACAAGGGTTGAACTCAGATCCAAATTGTCCTTCTCACTCAGGTTTGGCTGCCAGTGGTGGATATCTCCCAAGATCCAATGGCTGCAAGAGCCTTTTGCAATCTTGGCTGGAGTTCTTATGGAGATTGTTCAGCTTCGTGCTGGTGAAACGCCCTTTTCTGAAGTGAGAGTATAGAAAGCATTTTCTGGAAGCGTAGACACAGGTTTGGAGGAGTAAGGCAAGAGAACATTTTAATTCAGGGACCAGTCTAGAGTAGTCACAAGTGGTTCAAATAGTCCAAGAAAAAGCTTCGGCTGGAAATGAAAATGTTTGTTTCTACCAGAAAAAGCTGCTTTAGAAGAGATTCCTAGAGGAGCAGTGAACTCATGGACAGATTTTCCCAGAGGAGGCTGTGGCTCCGCCACTATTACTGCCTTTTGCAGTTTTTTGAGCAAAAGCCTTTGTAAAAGTGATATCCCAGTGCAGACAGCTGTGACAGCAGTAAATGATTGCCATGACCAAGTGGAGACGCAGTCATGTTGGTCTAGAGTCTAGGCAATCAAGTAGGACCATGCAAATGAGAGGTTTCCTCCAGCAAAGTCACCAGCAATAACATAAAAAATGAGATAGTGTTTTACAAAGGGAGAGTGTTTGTGTCTGTGTCCATTTGCTCTGTGCTGGGGGAGAGGCCTGTGCACAAACTCAGATGTCCCCAAGTGCACTGCTGGGCTGAATTTTGTTGGCTTTTCTGTGTAGTTCAAGACCTACACATTTTGCTGACTTTTGTTCCTCAGAAGTATCCTATCATCCTGGCTTCATTTTCCTTTGGATTATTGGCCTTTGCCTTAACTTAGTACTGCATAATGGTACACAGCTGTCACCTTATTTCTAGAAATGGGTCAAAAGAAAACAAAAGCTGTTGACACTTCTGTTGATGTGACAAAGCTCTGCTGACCATGGGGATTTGGGACAATGAGATTGGGGCAGGTCAGGTTCATTTCATGCTGTAGGTATCAGTGACATGTGAACTCCTCCCTCTCTAACATACACTCACCTATTTGGTTTTACGTTTCTTCAGCATCACTTCAGGTTAGCTATGGTTGCATGTGCCTGGTGGATACAGTTTCCCCAGCTGTCTGCTTTGTTTAATCTTCTTGCTAAATGCAGTTCCTTTGCATCTTTACAGTGCTTTTGGGACAAGATCTCCAAAATCCTCACATGGTGCAATCACTGAAAGGACTGTTCATGAGGTTAGGATCTAAAGTCCCTTTGAGTGGGCAAGGACTTCCATGAGAAGATATTTTTCTGGCTTTGTGACTAATGGTGCTTTTTAAAAAAATTTTATCACCAGGTTGATGCAGTCCCATAATGTGATCAGGCGGTTGAAATGTGCTGGTCTTGAGCTGTGTTCAAATGCTGTAGGGTGTGCTGGGAATCTTGGCATAGAGATATAGAGATGTAGTTTCTTTTCAACCCCAATTTGTCTTGATGCCCTAATCAAATAGACAATGCTCATCCCGAAAAAAGGAAGGGAAAAGGAAGGGGGGAAAATGGGGAAAGGAAAAATGTTTTTAAAATGTGGGATGGTTTTCACTGAAAACATAAATTTGTCTGACTTCTTATTTACTGTCTGAACATACTAGTAGCTTTGCTAATCTCATCCTGATACTTTTATAGTGTATACTATTAAAGTGCATGCATTTGATTTTAAAAGGAATATCACTTATTATGTAAAAATTTTTACTTTAATGTTAATTTTCTAAGTTTGCCATTTATGCCCGTGCATGTCAAGAGACGTGGGAGTACGTCTCTCCTAGTACATCAGCACCAGCCTCATCTCTGCATAGGTGCTGTTACTGCAGAGCTGAAGTCCAACTTCCAGTTTAATCCTGGGGAGTCCTCTGGAGAGACTTCTGCCCTTTTGTATCCAAATAGGGAGATATTTGCTGCCCTCTTGGGACACATGGAAACCTACTGAGAAGATCATTTCTGTAGGAGTTAATGTTTGTTGTTATATTTGTATTGGGTTGGTGCTGTGACAAGATGCTGCTGGGTACTGAGGGAAGGGAGGATGATGTGGGAATGCACCCGTTTGCAGCATTAAGTAATTTGGAGTATTACAGGGGGTGCCAGGTCTTGACCGTGCAGGGTCTCATGCAAGTTCCCACTGCCTCAGTTCCTCCTCGTTCCTCAAATAACAGCAATCGTTCCCCCTGTGAATGCATGGGATTAGAAGTGAGTATTTAGCACCATTAATTCATGGTCTTTGTGAGAGCTCCTTCCTTCTTCGCCCCATCTCAAAGCAGTTAAACCTTCTCTCTGCCAAAATATAATAAATTGCAGGTCTGGCCCCTAACGATTCCTCGTCCGGGAAGCTAGGGATGTGGGCGATTTATCTCCCAATGATTAAACCTGCAGACAAAAAAGAACGAATTGCCTGAACTAAATTACTGCCCATGCATTATTCAACCGGCTGTGGGGAGCTCTGCGGGGGCCAGGGGGGAACAGGTAGAGGCCAGCAGTCACCATGGCCTTCGGGTGGGTTCCCGTGGGGTGTGAACCCTACACTTGTTCCCGTCCCCATCCCGTCCCCCTGGGGAGTCGTGGGGCTGTAGATGGCAGCAAAGGCTGCGGGATGGGAAGGCACAGTCAGGGCTGGTTTCTTCGGCTCCCTGGGAGGCTGCAGATGCGCGATGATGGCCTGAGCTTTGCAAGGCAGTGGGAAGAAGAAGCGTTCACCCCACTGGTTGGGGCCGAGAAGAAGACATTGGAGAGGATCTGTCTTCTAGACAGGAGGGATGAGACAGGAGGGGAGAGGAGAGCACTCTGCATTTGTGTGTGTTTAGTGCTGTGTTTGACTGGGAAGCCCACTGCCCTGTCCATATTACCCAGCTCCCATCTGTACTTTTGCTGCCGTCGGCCCCTCTGTTGGCCCGGGTACAAGGCTGGTGCTGCACGGAGCTGCCCGGAGGTCTTTGCCTTCTCCCCAGGCACAGAGGGACCTGTCCACTGCTCAGGGATGGATGGGGACAGTGAAGGAATTGCAGCAAATCATCTGTCCTGCTGCTCTGCTTTTATGATTGCTAAGTGATCTTTTTCCCTAGCTTCAATTGCAGCGCCCAACAGGATATGCAGATGTTAAGCTTTTGGTTTTAGATACAAGTTACGGGATCTCCCCTGGTCTGCATCTGCAGTGCCTCAACCTCTGTGGAGGTTTGACCCTTGACTCCTCAGTTGGACAAAGAGTCAACGGGTGGGACGTGGTGCTCTGGGGTGACCTCCCTGATATTTGCTCCTGGCAATGATGGGGATACTAATTGAGCTGGGGCTAATGATCAGTGTGTCACATCTGGCACATGAGGCTGCACAGGACTTCAGGGAGCATCGCTAACGCCTATCCTTGTTTAGGGGTGAGCTCTGCTGGCCCTCCTGACTTATGGGGCAGCTTTGGTGCATTAACCCCATACTACCCTTTTCCCTGCAGGGTAACCAAGCTGGGAACCATCTTATCCTTTAAACTCACAGGGCTGAGGAATGCAGGTACAGAGGAATATACAATACGATAAATGCTCTTCAGTGAGCTCAGATGTTGGTCTTTTGTCCTGACCCTGACCATGGTGTCCTAGCACTGCTGCTGGAGAGCAGAGGGAATTTACCACTCGGCTGCTCCTTTCCTAAGTCTTCCCTGAGCTCTTGGTTGCAATGCCCTAGAAAATTGATCAGGGGCCAGCAAATGTATTTGATAACACGAAAATCTGTATTTTCCTCTTGGACAATCCAAGGAAAGATCCACATTCAGTCTTCCGCAAAATTACCTTAAATCTTTTCCTTTGGGCTCTTTCTAGCTTTGTGTGATGTAAGACTAGGGCAGGGGGTGTGCACAACTGCTAATGAGTGAGCACTGCAGTGCTGTTCACTGAAATAATGTTACTTGGCAGGCTGAAAATCTGAGTGCAAACCACCTTTAAACTGTGCCAACTGGCTATTTTGAGTCTGGGAAATAGGCAACACCTCTGGGGTGCTAAAAGTTCAGGAATTCTCTTTATTTTGATTGCACATACATAATAGAGAAATCAGTGCCCTTTGCTCCAGCAAGACGTAAGCAAGGGTTGAAAAGTAGCAAGGCCCTGGCTGATGTCTCTCACAATGAAATCCATCTTCTACTTCCCAGTCTCGAAGTATGGGAAAGGGTTTTGGCCAGTGATCAAGATCAGGAAGAGTTTTTCATCCCAGAGCAGTGAGGAAAACTGTGTGGCTGTGGGTGATTGTGCAATGATGGTGCTGTAGGAAGTAGATTGGCATCTCTGTGCCAAGGAGGGATGACAATCCCAAATGGTTACTCCAGTGCAATGTGTAGCCTCATCCCCTGTGATTCAGACCTGCCTCATACCCGAATTTCCCTTGGGCAGCCCTTCTGTGGCGTATCATGTCACTGAGGTTCATGCAGTTACAAAACCCAGCCTAGCTGAAAATGGGCAAGAATCACTTTGGGGTCTGTCATTACAGCTCTTCTATAACAGCTTGACGACTTGCATGACAGGGTCTGGTGTTGGTCTTACTCTGTCTGTCCAGACTTACTGGAATTAGTTGAACTGAGGGTCATGTGAGGGCTGGTGAAACTGGATGGATGCAATCGTAATGTGAGAACAAAAAGAAATGGTATTGCACCCATCAGCTCTCGTCCATGAATAATAGAGATTCCTGGCTTGCAGGATGTGGGGCAATTGTTTAATTATCTCAATGTTTGCAGGGATTATTTTTCCTTTTTGTCATTTCTTTTAAAGCAGTATGTTTAAAAACAAGGTTGCAGGAGATGGGGTGAGTCTGTGGAGCCCTCATGCCCCCTTCTGGGATGTGGACCTCTACCAACAGTGACCGCCAAGAGTCATTCCCCATGGAGATCACCCTTCCCATCTCCATGGCCCATAGGCACCATAGGATTTGTGTGCTTCTACTCAAAGGGCCTTTGAAGGAGACAGCAAGAGCTAAGGGAGAGCTAACAAATGATCCCTCCTGTTCCTCCTTGCCCTCCTGGCGGCCTGGGTGCCACGTGGCTCTAATTAATCAGTCGGCTCACGCAGCGACGCTGACACAAATGGCACCTGCTGTCATCCTCTCCCACGTAAGTGCCGGTGATAAATGGCATGGGGTGTGCTGGCCAGTGATTCCAGTTGGCCGAGTGAAGATGGATGCTTGTGTCCCTCTCTGTGACGGAGGAGTTAATCATAATGAAGAGTGAACGTGTAGGGCAAGCGGCTCCAGCCTGCTCTTCCAAGGAGGGTGCTGTGAGCCGGTTCACAGAGAGACTTTGACAGTGGTTTAGAAAGGCACGGAAGGGACCCTGTTCTCCCTTGTGTACCAGCAGTTGGGTTTGACGCAGGTTAGTCACATTTTAGAGGATATCTTAGGTACCTGTGTATGGAAGGCTGGTATCTGCTGCTCATCCTTAGCCCTTCCCAGATGCAATGTACTATGAGTTCCTCTCCCCCAGCAGAAATGTCCTGGCTGGTGCCACTGGGAGTGCAGCTCTACTCCAGCCCGTGGGAGGTGGAGACACTGCTTCTGCCATGCCTGTGTCTGCCAGGCAGGGCTTCAAGATGGGTCTAGGTTCCCCAGAAGAAATGGGCACTAGGTATATCTTCAGATCCTGCTCACCCAGAGGGTTTTTCATCATCCTTTTGGTACATTCAGAGGGAGAAGTCTGGGTTTTCCAAGTACCTTGAATCTCCCATTGCTCCTCTCCCTGCCAGCACTGTCTCACTGTGAAGTCCCAAAGTCCCTGTCCACTATGTATATATCTTCTAGGACAGGAGATCCCAGGAACAGTAGTGTGACCCACCACAAAGCCCCTTGTGAGGTGATGCAGCATGGACTATCTCCATGCCTGGAGTACCAGAAAAAGGGACGATACCATCAGAGGGCTACGTACTCCTCCCCATGTCTAGCCAAGGAGACATGCAGAAGGTCTGTATCAAGCATCTACGTGGCTCTCAATGCAATTCTTCCCCCAGCACCTAAGCTCAGCCACCACTCTCGGTGGCAGTGACTAGTAACAGTAAAAATGTTTTGAAAGAAGCCAGGATACAGGGCGTTTATGCATGTCCCCAATCCCCCTTTTGCAGAAATATTTCACAGGTGTCAAAGATACTCAGGTAATTGGGTACCTGGTGGTGCAAATAACATGGGGGCTGGAGGAAGAGCATAGTGATGGGGCCAAGGGTGAATTCAGTTTGTCTGAGCTCAGTGGGAAATGTCCTGTCTGTCGTGCAAGGGACTGGATGGGGAATGCAAAGTCTGGAGCACAGAACCTTGCTCTCTGGTGCTCAGACTGGCCGCACACAGGCTACAAAATCTCTGGGGTGTCTCTCAAGCCTGGCCTACCAGATCAAAAGATCATGAATGGCTTCCACGGAGGGATTCGTTGAAGCCTTCTCCAGCGGCCAAGGAGAGAGCTTTTAGTGTCTGTAGTGTTTTGTTGACTATACTACGTGACTGAAAAATTGATATTTGTATTGCTATTGACTTCTCCAGGATGATTTCTGCAACCCCTATTAAGGATCTCATTCTTGAAGTAACTGTAGTTATTAACAGTAATCTTTATAAATGATGCTATGCTTCTGCACAATCTCATCCAATTAATCTTACTTTATCAGCTATGATTTTTTTTACAGGGAAATTGTTGCAGAATTCTTTGTTGTTTTACTAAAAGAAGACCCCAAAATGCCTTCCAAGCACCATCTTTTTTCAGTCTGTGCTGAGCAGTGTGATTTAAGACTGAAAATACGTGTTTCTATCTGAAGTTTTTGACAGTGCAATCTGAAAGTGAAGAAGTGTCCAGTCTTTTCTCCTCTGACAGCTCATTGTACAGGTCCGTGTGTCAGTGCACCATATGGGGACATTACCCAGATTGGGGTCACCAGGGCGACCTTTACTCATCGCTCTGCCACTGAGCTGGACATGCGGGGAACCGGAGATGCTGTCTGCATGCCAAATGAGATCAGTGTTCCCGATCTTCCCTTTTCTCTGCTTCAGGGACCATTGATCACTGTCAGTGAGCGTCTGCTGGGTCTCCCCTGAAATAAAGCCTTTTTCTGTTGCTTGCTGTCCGGATCCCATCAAGGGCTGAAAATTCCTTTTGACTTCAGTGATATTTGGATCTTTTTATTTGAAAAAAAGAAAATAAAACACTTGATTAACTCTGCTCCCAATCCCCTGCACAATTAGAAATAATATCAGTAAAAAGGTGGAGTTGACTCAAGAATGACTTGTGCTGCTCTAGGCACACAGGACAGGTTTTGATTTGCAATGCAGTTGCCATTAGAAAGCAGAGGACCCTGTGGTCTACAGAAAGCATGTTAGTCCACATCCATGGACCAACTTGGTTCTCCTACCTTCTTCTCATACCCCAGCTTCTGGCTGCTTTCCAGGATGAGACACAATATCTTGCACTGGATTAAATGTTCCACATCTCCCCATCCATGCAAAACAGAGAAAGCCCTTTCTTTCCTCGTATTGCTCCAGGCTAGAAGTTGTTGAAACTCAAAGTGCTGGGTGTGGACTGCTCAGAGTTTTACTGTTAACCTTCTTTATGCCAATGACAGCTGAAGCAAATTTTGAGATACGTGGGGATGTACACTCCGAGGCATTCCAGGGCTTTGTTACAATGACCCCAAATTACTCTGGTTTCTGTTCTCCCTTGCAACACCAGACTGCTGGTCCTCCTGGAGCACTGCTCCTGGTTGATGCCGATGACTATGAGTACAGAGATGACCCTGTCATCTCATAGGTGACTCCTGAGCAAGCTGACACAATGGGTTAGAATTGGATGAATATCTCTCTTTTCAAGCTTGCACCAACCCCTTCCAGACAACAGCCAAATTTTCCCTTGGAAAGTAGAAATGGAAAGTGGAATGAGATGGTGAGGTTTTCTCATTTTCCAGTGATCACACAGGTTTTCATCCTAGGGTACACGAGTCCTGTGGAGCTATATTAGCAGCATTGCTTGTGTTTTCAGCAGAGACACCTTGATGTGACTTGACTGTTGAAACTGAACTTCTCCTTCAACCACTGTGGTGTGTCTGGGGGCAGGAATTAAATGACCACTGATGCAGTTTTGTTACACCAGTTTTGTGGGTAATCAACACTCTTCATAAGCTACATGGGGGAAAAGTTAAAGACACGTTTGATCCTTAAATAGCTGAGCTTTCTTCATTTTCTAGAGAGACCTCAAAACACTTAGGATTAATGTAGCACATGAGTGTAACGACTTTCCCAGGGTATTCCCTGTACCTTCAGTTCCCACAAAGCACTTTCTGGTCTTTTCCCTTTGGACTACTTCTAAAGTGCGAGCCCACTGTAAAAACCCTTTATAAATCAACCCTTATACCCACAGAAAGATAATTTAGTACTCTGGCACACTAATCGTTTTATTCAGGCATTGCAACCAGAACCTGCTTAATGAGCTGGTGGAAAATTCTCCTCAGGAGAAGGAAAAAGTTTGCAGAATTGAAATAACTTATGCAGAGTCTTCCCTTGGTCAGTATGGCCATGAGTCACAGTGAGAGGAGAGGCATTGCCAAGATTTCCTTTCACCCAGTCCTTCCTGACCACTCAGATGTCTCTTCTCCGTCTCGTTTCTTCCAGGGTTGTGATGGAATGGTTTGGAGATCAGAAGAAATCAAGAACTGGCACAGTGCTGCCTTTGCTGTCACCTCCTGAGCTGTGCATGGCATGGGAGTGAAACGTGAGTGTAGAAATATTACTGGTTTCAATTTGGAAGACTTGCAGAGCCCTGGGTTCCACCTCTTTGTGCAAATCCTTGTGGCTATGTCAAGTCTCAAGCAACAAACTACCCATGTTTGTCTTCTGGGAGTCTCAGGCTTTGTACTCCTCCATTTTAACTTCCTTATTTGAGACACTTAGGCATGATTTCTCTGGGAGCGTTCAAGGTCAAGTTGGACAGGGCTTTGAGCAACCTAATCTAGTGGAAGATGTCCCTGTCCATGGCAGGGATGTAGGACTAAATGACCTTTAAAGGTCCTTTCCAAACCAAACCATTCTGTGATTTTCAGTGGGTATGAGGATCCACAGGTTCTTTACTGCTTAGCCGTGTACTTTTATCCAGATTCCCCTTTGCAATACATTCTCCCCAACTTCAAACTTTGGTAGAACTGGGATTTGGCATGCTTATACAAACCCTACTATAAATATACAGCTGCTCCCTTGCTTTCTCCCCAGTATTTTTACTTTATTACGTTTCCGAGACGCATGCATTTTAAAATCTCTTGTCACGTTACCATCAGACACAGAGGGAAGTACAGACTGCTGTGTTAAATCACATAGTGGCAATGAGCCCAAGCAATACTCAGTGGTGCATGGATGTGCCAATTAAGAATGCATCCTACTTGCACAGTCTGGGTGCTTTTCTCCTTCAGAAGGGTCTGATTGTTTGCTGGCATTTATTTGGTAAGTCTAATGAGGCTGAAAAGAGGTCAGATCACCTGTAAATATCTTAGAAGTGTGGAAACAGATGTGAATCTATGTCTGTAAAATTTAATGTTCCAAAGACTTTAAAGTAAAACAAAACTATTTCCCTGGAGTCCTGACTCTGCAGACTGAATATAAAAATAGTTGTCTCCTAGTCTGCATAACCTTCGGCACTCTGGAAAGAAACTGCCTGCCAGAATTAAAGACTTGTTGCATTCAGTTTGTCACTTGTCAAACCCAATGTTGTCACTTTAGAATAAATATGAATACGCTGATATTTCTGTTCATTATGCCCTGAGTGTGCACGTCACTGCTGGAAAAACAAAACAAAACAAAACAAAACAGAAGGCTAATGATATTTTACTTTGACCACAGGTGGTTTCTTGCTGGCATTAGTGCAAAGCTTCCATTGATTTTCCTAGAAGAAGGGCCACGACTCTTGCATATGTTTATCAATCACAGTGAACTGTGCTTTGTGCAAGCTTGAGGTTACAAAGATTGTGGCTTCCTATGATCTGTCCTGGGAAGCATTCCTCTCCCAGAGAGATACGGGGACATACGTGAACCTTAACACTTCTTTGAATCAGGCCTTCTTTCAACTTAGGAAAGTTGTGATGACCTGAGCTGGAAAATAAGCATAGTTAAGCTGAGTTTGCCCCTTTAAAGATTAAAAAGGACTTACCTTTTTAATATTGCCTCTTGTTATTACATTATTAGTAATTATTTATTGGTTGTTATTCCTTTGCGAGTTTCCTTTAGGCATGGAATAAAGATGTAGGCTATTGACTGTCCTTGTTGCAGAAAGCTTAGCTCCTAAACAGACAAGTGAATGAGAAGATAATATTAGTAACTCTAGTTTGCAAAGAGAGATCTAAGCACAAGCTTAATAAGACCTCAGATTGGCATATGTATAACACGAAGCATACATATAGTCTCTGGGGCTAATCACCAGTGCCAGATTCAGGAGGTACCAGAGGTGGTTTTTTTTCCCAAAGATTCCTGAAAAAATTTTAAACTAACTTCCCATAAAATCAATAAACTCCAGCTATGGACCATTTGAATATCTGTCTGGGTAACCAAATTTTTTTTAATACTTTTGAATTTTGGCCTTAAATAGCTTTCCTAATGTCATGTTGGGTGTTTTTGGTGGAACTGGCAGAGGAATCCAAATTCCTGCAGTCTCATTCCAGTACCTTACAACTTCTCATCCTCCCCTTACTTTACACAGATATGAAATAGGGACGGTTGTACCCATTCAGTGTCCTTCTTGGAGCTTTGTAGAACTATGTTGCACAATGTTTGCAGACTGCCTGGAAGATTTCTAGTTGAAAAAGCATGGTATTGGAACTAAAACACCTTTTTTCTTTCTTCCGCTTTCTTTTTTTTTTAAAAGAGTTATAAATTTACTTGCCAATGTTACATCCTTCTGCGGCTTGGTCGTTGGTCAGTTCCACATCAATGTGTTCATTATATAATATGCTGATGTGGAAATTGCCGGAAATTATTGCTTCCTATTACATAACTGTTGCTGCGTATCTGATGTGTTTTCTGATGCTCAGGGGAACAGAAGGAGCGGTGGCTCTCATTGCTGTTACACTTTTTGCAGACCCTTGACTGTAGATGGTCATTAGCTTTTAACAGTTGCATAACATTATTTTCTTGGGATGTTCCAGGTTTCTCTTGAAATACTTTTATGTTTACAGGTTCCTTTACTGTTGCTGCGAAATCAAAATTGGTATTTGTATTTTTGCATAGGTATGCTGGAACTTGTGGAGAGCTAGATACCCATCCTGCACAGGCATCTCAGGGAATGGGATCAAGCAGCTTAAATCAAACATACATATGGCTCAAACATGCAATGGAGACATGGCAGTTGAACCCACTGAAGCATAGACGCTGGGCTGCTGTAGCTCTCCACAGCCCTCAGAGCACATGTTTTTGACCTAATGATGAGGTCAAGTCTCTTATCTTAAACTTTGATAAAGAACATTAAAGTTGCATTATATTTCTGCATATCTGGAGATAAGCAATCATATGGACAGCCTTCATAATTCAGCTGATCACTGATAACTAATGAAGCCACTGTTTCTCAGCTGTGTGCACCAAGCCCTTGGTGATATTAGTACCCGATAGGGCTACTGGCTTCTGTGAAGTGGTATAACGTCAAGGTTGTCACAGTAGTAGCCCATGTTCTCTCTTTTAATGTGCTGCAGAATGATTATACAGCAGCATCAGACGAAACTGTGCCAGTGGAAAGTATGATAGTTTCACATTTCACCAAACTGAAATCAGAGTTGTGTGGATACATTTGAGTCAACTTTGAAGTTGTCAACCTACAGTGTAAGTAATGAACCCAACCAGTCTATGCAATAAACTCCTGTGGCACAGCTCGTAGCACATCATCCAGCAAACACTTAATCAATCAAACATACCATACAACTGGTGCATATCGTTTTGGGAAGATAGTCACAACTGACTTAAAATTTTCAGAGGCAAATAACATGCTGCATCTCAACAAATATAACGTGTAAATTTCCAGTAACAAGCAAGAAAAATAATTTTGCTGATTAGGAACTGCTAAGTGCTCTTGGGAGATGTTGAATATTAATGAATGAGCCTAGTCAAAATTTAAGACCCTTTTAATAGATGTTTTATAAACCATATAGAGAGGACAAAGGCTGTCTGCCCTGAATAACTTCAAGAGTATATGTAAGGTAAGACCCCAATGTTATCTTGTACTTTAAGTTTGTGGCCTATTGTCTTGACCAGCCCTGACTGCTAACTGAAAAGATGCAGCTAGGCCTCTACCGCCCGTATGTTTTGCAGTTTGTCAAATTTATGCAGCAAATCCAACACATATCATCTGAGACCTGCATGCATGCCTACATGCACAGTGCTTAGAGCTTTGTGATGCTTCAAGTGGCTCTGCTGGATGGTGTGAGTTGATACAGCAGGTAGACAGAAAGGGGAGCACAAGATCCAGGATGGGCCAGGAGATCAGGTTTCAACAACTCATTAATCACACTGCTATCAGATTTCCTACTGAGAATTATACATCTGAGATCAATTTTAGAAAGTGATTAATCTATCTGACTGCTGTTGGAAGAATCACTGCTGGTATCAATAACACAAATGACTTGTTTGTGTTTAATACCAAATTCATGTAGATGGAAGAGTTACTTTTATTTCTGTTTCTTCTAGTGAGACATAGTTTAAACTAATTCATATTGCAGAATTTGGTGCAGCTTTAAAATAAGAATCCACTTTCCATAGACCTGAGAATCTGTCATACACAGTAAGACTGTGAGATCATGGGATAAATCCAGGTTGGAAAGGACCTCAGGAGATTTCTTGGCCAACCTCCTACTCAAAGAAGGGTCAGTTATGAGATTGGAGCATGTTGCTCAGAGCTTTATCCCACTGGGTTTTCAAAACCTCCAAGGATGGAGAGAGCACAACCCGTCTGAGCAGCCTGTTCCAATGCTTGGCTATCCTTATTGTAATCTCTTATTGGCTTTTGAAAAGTGCATTTCAAGGGTGTAATTCTGCTTGCTTTCCTCAGACCAGCCAGTCCAGTCACTGCAGTGCTACTAGTCATCTGAAAAAGGTGGATAGATCCCTCAGATTTTAGGTAAGGGGAAGAAGTGTTTGGAGCAAGCAGGAATCTTTGGTGAGCACCTAAAAACCCCATAGTCAAAGCAAATCAGGGATCTTAGGAGCAGGAATTAAGAAGGTATCTGAGAACATGCTTAAGTGGGTTTTATTTGAGTTAAGTGGCAGATTTTCTTAATATTTTTTTACAAAGTTCATAATCTAAAAAAAAAGCAGATTTTTTTAAGTGCTCTGGAATGTACTTTTGTTTGTTTACCTTCCATTTTTACAGGCATGAGAGAGCTGAGTAAGAGCGTGAGTTGTAGTCAGGGAGGGTTAACTTGTGGTTAATGTACTAGGTTGGGTGATTACTGTATCAATAGTCATCTACTAGTGACTGATACCAAAGAACTGGGATCGCATTGGTGCCTTGCTAGTGATTTCTGCAATGTCTTTGGGCATGTTTTTTAATTTCTCTTCAGTTTCTCATGCAGAAAATTACATTTCTTGCTTTCTGCCCATATTTGTCACATCTATTTAGGAAGACTTTCTGACAGGTAGTATCTTTTACAACGCTTGTATGAGCAACCTAACACAAAGGACCTTGTTCTTGGAGACCTCTATGTCCTATTATTGTACAAATAATAAATAAAGTGCCACACTAGTGCTTAGCTCATGCTGAAAGGATTGTTTTAAAATTCAGGGTTTTTTTGTGTTGGATTTTTTCCTCCTTTCACACCTGAACTCTGTGTGCTCCAGAGGCTCCCTCTATTCCTACCTGTTTTTTTTTCCCGAAGTGTATCAGGAGGGCCATTGTATAGCAGAATTTTTGATCACTTTCTCTCCCACAAATATTTCCTCTGCAGGTGCCTTAGTGAAAGTGAGGGAAACTACAGGGCTGATCCATTTGGATTTATGCTTCACTGGGTCATGGTTCCTCTCAGCTGTTTTTCCTGGGCTTTTCCTGGCATACTCTGATTGCATCGGAGCCAAGAAACAGAATACTTTTGTTGACATCTTGAAATGCTGCCAAAATCTCTGTGCAGGAGAAGGTCACAGGTGAACTGAAAGAGATGGCACTTCTCAGCTGGGAAAGTGCCTGCCAAGGCTGACCACTGGTCCACAGGACTTGAGGGCTTAATCCTCTGTGATATAATTTGTGATCTGCTTTGCAGAGGATGAAAGGAGGAGGGCTTCTCACTTCTTGCATTTCTTCCTGGAATATTACAGCATCATTTCCCAGACTGGCTCCCAATGTTGCAGTGAAAGTAAAAACAACAATCCAACAGCAAAACCTGTCATCAAATAAGTCTGTATAAGGAGTATTGAGGTAAGCTATTTTCCTCAACCCCCTTGCGAGTGTAAGGAAGACCATCCTCTTAGGAGACTATAATTAGGGAATCTTATCAAAGTATTGAAGGTTCTTTTTGACTTGGTGTTTCATCATTTTTCCCAGAGCCTGTGAGTTTCCATCAGTGTATTGCTTGACCAAGTCATTAGTTTTGCAAAACAGGGTCAGAGGGTGAAACATGTACCCCCGTATTTACTCGTCTGTTGAAACCCTGAGGGCCAGAGATGGTGCTGCTAATTATTCAGGTAGGGCTGCCTACAGAAATCTTGCCTTGAATAATAATATTTTGTGTCCACTGGTTCTTAATTTAGATTGCATTATTTGTTTTTACAGTGATAATTAGTTTGATAAAGACTGGTTATTTACAGTTCTGAAGTAAAAATAGTTCTAAAGATAGGCTGTGGTTCATCTGTAAGAAATAGGACTCTGTATAGGAATTATCAAGTCTGATGGCTACATTTTTCAAGACTTCACTTTGGACTACTTTAAATTGATGCCCATATAAACATCATGATGGTGATGGGATAGTTTATGGGTCAGGACCTGATAGGTGATTGAATGTCGAGTAATACCTTATTCCAGGGGATGTTCTGTTCCCTTCAGTCAGGCGTGAATGATAGTTGCAATGTCACATAAACTCATGTCTTAACAACTGCTTGTCATTGTGAATAAAATCCTTATAATCTTGATCTTGTTTTTCCTCTATTTGTACAATTCAATTGAAAAGAGAGATGCTTTACTTTGGGTTAACATAAAAGAGAGTTTGCCTCTTGATCTTTCTCAGTATTGTCTACTGCTTGGTGGAGGGAGGAAAGCATTATGAGCAGTAGAACTTCAGAAATCTAGTTTCTTAAGTGTTTGTTTATTGGAGGGCATAAGAGGTATAATTTTTGTGGATTCTCGGTATCTAAAATAAATTACTGCACATTGACCTTGCTGTTATTAATAACTCTTGCTCCCATACCTAGCTACCTATATCCAGAAAAACTGTAGGAATGCAGCATCTCTGAGGTTGCTATTCCTTTGCCACATTCAACTGATGCAGATTGACATGTTCAAGCTATTGGTGAGGGACTGTCTGACAGAAAATATTGTTATCCTAAGTCATATTTATTTAAGGAGCCAAGTTAGAAAGATATATAAACTTTGGGATTAGATTTTTCAAACCAAGTGTCTTAGACCCTTTCGGCTATAATGTCTGGTGTATGGGTGACATCATAACATTTTCTACATAGTACTCCTGATTTAAATCAAGAGGAATATTAATTGGTTTAGAAGAAATCCAAGACTTTCTAAAATGTTCTGCCAACAGAAAACTTGGAAGCAAATATTGGATTGTGACATTGAACTACAGACTGGAAAAGACCCTTGATAAGACTATGGCTCTTCTACTCTTAACTTGTACGTTCCCTTCTGAAACCCCAGCAGCAGTGCTAGCATGAATGCAGGTGTCTTGCTCTGGTAAGTGCCATTCTGGCCACAGACATTGAGACCACGTTTGGCATCTCCTTCCCACTAAATGCACACAATTACTCTGTGAGGAAAGTTCTGTCTAACTTACGTAGGCAATGTTATTACAGACTTGAGTGTAGTTTTTTGAGTTGGATGTTGAAGAGACTTTTCTATGTCAACAGATTAAGTGCTGAATGATAGAGGAAAGAGTTTTCAAGGGAAAATATGCTCATAAGCAGTAATTACCGGGATATTATAACGCTCACAGGTTCCTTAACAAACCGACAAACGCCTTTTCTTTGCTTCTATGCTTGAGCTTTGAATGGTAGCGTTTTAGTTTCATGTCAGACCAACACTTCTCTAACAACAGAAATATAGTCTTTGCCAGGACTGAGATCTTGATCACTATCCAAACTGTTTAAAGCATTTTGTTTACCTGAAGTTATCAATTGGTTGAGAATGGAATAACTCAAACATGCAAAATTTATTGCAATAAAATAAGAAATTAAGGCAATTGAGAGGGTCCTGTGGAATCTTTGTGACTGTTCTTGTTCTTATAGTGGCTGTCCTTTAAGGCTTAACAGTATTTTGTATAGCCTATAAAGCATGAAAATTAAATATTGAACACAAGGGTGTTCTGCTTAAACTGTAGGAGAATCACAATACAGGTAGGTCTGAAGTCAAAAGGAAAAATGAACTAGAAATACTCATAAATACATTAAGCATGCATTGAGAGGTAGATGAGGCTTGTTTCACCTATTTATTCTATTTATAGAGAATTGTTCATGTATGTATATGTCAATATATCCACATTTCTAACATACACACACATACTTGAACAGAAAAGCATGCTGCACTGATGATTGCTAGGGCTCTGCTGGCATTTTTCAGAGATGGGCTACAGGATGAGGAATCAGTCAGTGTTGGATGAGGTTATTTATTACTTGGTGCAGAGATGTGGCTTACTGGAGGCCAGCAGGACCAGCTCAACTCTATATACTTTTCTTTGGCTGAAGGTGAATCTTGCTAATTACCCCAAAGCTGCCAGATCTGTTGCCTCTACGAAGCTCATTTCTCTATTAGCCTCCATTGCAGTCTTAAATGTATTTTGCTTCTGTCTAGGACTCTCTTGAGGATTGAACAAATGCTGAATATTTTGTATTTTAAAAAAAACAAACCTAGGTCTGAAAAATCCTGCAGCTTTGAGCTGTGCCACTCGCAGGGCTTAGTCTGTGTCTCTATCTGAACTGAGAGTGTTTCATGTCCCAATTCCTGCTCACAATCATTTGCTCAGGACCTGGCACAGAGATTTTATCTTAAATCCTACAGTTGCCACATTGATTTGGTGCAACAGTTTCAGATATCTGATTATTTTTTATTTTTTTTTTCAGTATTCCATCCAGTTGGAATTTGATTGCATCATTTTAGCACTTTTCTTCTGGTAATTACACGGTATGATTTTGCAATTTATTCAGTTTTGCCACTCTGTTGGAGACTGGCTAGGCTTTTTCTCTTTCACAAACAGGGAATTTACATTGAAAAAAGAAGTTCAAATAAAGTAGATAATAACTACAGTATACAGCCCAACAAAATAAATTAATCTTTTGGTAAATCTGTGTTTCCTTCAGCTTTGCCATAAGGAGTCTCCCAGTTTTGCTTGGCTGTGAACAACATGGAATTTGTTAGTCCATATGTAAGTTCAGTGTAGTTATGATCCACCATATCATATTTGTAGTTGCCAGCTGTTAAATGATATTACAAGATGTGCTCGTTGTCACTTCTAACAGAAAGCACTCTGGAGCATTTCTCCATCTTTCTCACAATATCACTAAAACACTTTTCTATAGCTAGGATAATGTTTCTTCAACCACGGAAGTAATTAATGAAAATATACCATTAAACAGTTTGTTTCCAGAGTGCTGCAAGCCTGTGTGGGAACAGACCAAGGCAGCCTTTGACAGATATTCTGAATGCACATCTCATATCTTTATGACATTATTCCTGGAGGTATAATTGTGGTTTGAATTGTGGTGGGTTTTTTTTTCCAAAAAGATTATTATGAATAAGCTTACAAACACAAATTTTCCGTTAGAGGTTTCAACAAAGTACACATTGAGGGCAGGATTTGTATGACAAGTGTTTTGCATCACACCAAAATGTTTGACTTTCTTTATTCCCATTAAAAGACCTGGAGAATCAAGTGTCATAAGCCCACCTATCATAATGGGTTTTGGGAAAGTGATGAGCAAATACTGGCAAGACATACCCAGCCATATGCAGATATTTGCACTGACACATGCTTGAAGACACAGACAATGGGACTGCACAGATATTGTTTCCCAGGAACTAGTTATGGGGGGAAAAAAGAATGCTGTGATGAGAAAGGACTGGCCATTGAGATTGGCAGAGGACTATTTGGAGTACAGCCTCATACAGACTTATGAGAGGAAACAGGGTAAGCTAGACTTGGATCAAGTGGAAGCAGTATCCTTGATCCGAGCTCATTGCTGGTATGATGTATTTGGAATTTGGGATCTAGAGATGTGGATGGAAATTGTTGTTTTAAGAATTATGTGGTGGGGATGCAAGAAGATTGAACTTGGAAGATGATTTTGAGAAGGAAAACTGCTGAAACCTTGCTGACTTCTGCTTTGTCTGTGATATTAAGCTCAGCTGTCATGAAACCATCACTCTGCATCACCCTATTTCCGTCACCAGCTAGGAGTATTTTGGACACTTTTGTTCATGTTGGCCATATGCATTATTCTGGTGCAGATGAGAGACATGGATGCTGTGGGATCACCCCTGCCTTTCTGCTGGGTGGTTAGCTTTCCCTCCAGTCTGCCAACATACCCACGTGTGAAATTGTACCCTCATTCAGTACTCGAGGGGTCAAACAGGAGGCTATCCTTTGACTTAGATCGTTTGAATGGACAAGTTTAGGCAGCAATTACCCAAGCAGTTTGGCTGGTAGATCAGAGGAGTAGTGACTTCAGATGGAGAGAAAGGCAACAGAGAGCTTCTTGGGGTAGGTTGGGAGAGTAATCTTCTCCCAGAGCTGGCCTGCAGCAGAACAGGGTGCGTTACTCCTGTGTCCTGCCTGTTTCCACTCTGCTAAACAGCTCACGAGCCTTGACCCTGTCTGTCCATGCAGCCTTCAGCTCAGCCTCCCTGCCAGTGCCCTCTCCTTTCTCCCTGCTCTCTCCTGCTTTTTCTTTATACCCTGTGGCTTTGCAGCTCATTAGACACAAAATATCAGCTCAACTTGACACTCTGGGAACAGCAATTTACATTTTTTTTCAGTTGATTTCTCTGCTACTTCTCCTGGGTTTCCGATGAAGTGGGGGGTTACAGACACTTTGGCCATCTGAATGGTTAGTAATGACCTCGGACTGAGGAGTACCCGAAACAAACTCCCTGAATTATGAAGCTTAGGCAATAAGCAGAGCAAGGGTCACCCAGACACAGGCATATTTTCCCCCTATTGCCTCAGGGTTAAGAGTGGGTAATTGGTATTTCCAGTTTGTCTTCTTTCTCATTTTGTGTCATCCCACCACAGCATGCCAGGATGCATTACATTAAATGGCATCAAATAGTCAGGGAGTGTGACACAATACATTATCTGACATGTCACCTCACACCCTGTCATAACACAGTGTACTCAAAGATCAGTGGGTACCAAAAATTCCTTTGTCTGATTCCATTTTATCAGTCAACCCAAAGGGAGGGAAGCGCGTTAATTATTTGCATGGTGGTTTGCATCCAGTGCTGATGGAAAGAGGATGGGGTATGATGGTAGAAGGACAATTTCTATGCTTCAGAACAATTTTACACCGATTCTCCACGTATATAGGTGGCAGTGAGCAGAGTGTGATAGTGATCAGTCTCTAAAACTTGATGCATGATGCAAAATTAACAAAAGGATGAAAAGATACCTGAAGAAGTGCTGGTTCCCCAGCATCATCAGGCACTGGAATTTGAATTAAGTATCCATTGTGCTCTGCAAGAAAGAGTGATTACACAAGCCAAAAATGCAAGGATTTCTAAAAAACTTGTTCGGAGACAACAGATCTTAATATGTAGATTTTCATATGCTGCAGAAAATTCACTTCAATGGGCATAAAGGCTCTGATAAGTGAGCCTTCAATGGATCTGGGTGGGATGTTTTAGAACATTTGTTCCTTATTCTTAAGTGCCTCATGGCATGTGACTCTGGATATGTAGAAAAGGTGACAGCACCTGATTTGGACAGCTGAAAAGAAAAAAAAGTTCTGTTGCTAAGTGATTTGCTAAACTAGAAATCAGTCTGGGCTCTTCCTGACTTCTTGATGTGCTTTTTGTGAGTAATTGTATTTCTGTGACCAGATGTTTGAAGTCCCAAACTAAGATTTTTATGAATAAATGAATAGAGGTTGTTTGAACTCATCAAACAGATTAATGTCACAGCAGCTTAGAAAGTGTTACTTTATAAGCTACAGGTGGCACATGATCTCATAGACATAGTGTATGACCAAAAGAAGCAGTCATGCATCTCAATGAGTCAATTTAAACTGAAATACAGGAATATGTGCTGCAACCAGTGTGAACAATGCCTCTCTCTATGGCTGCTTTTAAAGAGGAAGAAGCTGAATTGTGGTGCACGTCACAGGAATTTGTGAAGAAGGTATTGCTGGTAACTTGCACATATGAGCAAACCACTGGTGTGGTGTTGTATCTCTGGCTGTGGAATGAAGTTGCTCTAGCACATGATTGAATTATATCCCCCATGTCACTGGTTCTGTAATGTTTTAGCATTAGTTTTAAGGCACCTTTTGAAATGGTTTGTACAGTAGGATGGAAGTAGCAAGTAATGTTAGCACTGGACTCACACAAAGCTGCATCCAATGCCAAGATACTTGCTTCTGGTCCACATTTCCTCATGATTTTTGGGTGATCATGTAGTTCAACTTGTGGATGAAAGCTCACATCGATTCTTCAATGTAAATGGGCTGTGCGTCCCTAGTTAGCACAGACCTGCAGAGAAAAGTACACATTACACATCTGCACTGGCATCTCTCTTTCTTGTGCTGGGAAACTATGTTCCCCTCCTTTGGCTCCAGATACCCTTGGCAATGTCCCAGGTTTGTGGAGTGGGGTGATGGAGAGACCATAGTTTGCCTATGGGAAACAAGATGGGAAAGCATTGCTGGCTTTAATGATGAATCTGCAGCAGGCAAAGGGATTTCACTCGCCTCCATCAGGGCACTATCCTCAAACTGTTTCAGCTTTATGACTTGGATCCCTGGAGGTCACACAGGGGAGAGATGGGTGAGATCAGAATGTCAGTGAAAAGTATATCTCCATCCTGTAAAACTTGTGTTAAAGTATATGGGAATGTCAAATTCTTGTCCAGTAGATGACAGTTCCAGCTGAGTCCTTTATTTTGGAGATGAACGTTGGAGCACTGGTAGATGCATGCAAAATCCCCAAAGACCAGATCTGGTCACACAAACTGCTTAGCAGACATATTTTTGGGTGGAACTCATTATTGCTTGTAATTAGACCATGCTTTCACCCCAGAACTAGATAAAAACATCCTTGGGATGAAGTAGTCCTGTTCCTGAGTTGCTAAAGCAAGCCATGAATGATGGCAGATATACTCTATGGGGTATTCTAAGCTGTTTTCAGAAGAGAGCTTTCATCTTGGTGCTGCTTGTTTGGTCCAGATGTGGCATATTATGAAAGGGAAGAAAGGAAATTGGTAGGTTTTATCAACCATGATATTAAGCCAGGAAGGAGAAAAGGAAAATTGTTTATATCTTCCCAAAGAAGATTATCTGCAAAGAAATACTGAAAGTGGGAGTGAATTCTAGGAAATGGGAGTATTTTATACAGAACATGACTTACGACTGTCTTGTGGCTCAGACCACAGCACAACAGGGCTGCAATCTTTAATATGAACTCCTATAGGCATGGTAAAGGAGAGAGGGGGAAGGAGTGTGGCATGGGAACTTCACAATGCATAGACTTAGAAAGTGTCAGAAGAGAGGAAAGAATTGTGAGTTGGAGGAAGAGAATAAAATAAAAAATACACTTAGAACTTTAAGATGTGTGAATTTTAGTGACACTCCTGATGGTTGCCTGTGCTATTTCAGCTTCTGATGGGAGAACGTATCTTTGCAAAAGCAGGCAAAGGGCTAGGATTTTGGTCAGGATTTGTTCTGCAGAATTTGTGCAGCTGACAGATCCAAGTGGTGCAAAGAAAAAAACTGCAGAGAACATCAGGAAAGCAGAGATTTAGCCCACCTCTTTTCAGTCATTTAAGCGAAGTGTCTCATTTAGGAGCCTAGTAACTTTAGACCCTTTCGATAATCAATGAAGACAGGGAAGGGTGCAGACCTTGGTGCTACCACAGAGGACATGCATCCTTTTTCATTCTCTTAGCTCATGTTTGCTCTGGTTCAAAGCCAAGTTAAGTCAATAAAGTGGATTTCAATAGGCTTACTGTCATATCCATTGAAAACTGTCTTCTGAAATCAGAAAGTAAGGATGTAATTCAGTCCACATAACATGACCATCTGCACATTCAGTCCCCATATGTCATCAAAGGAGCAAGACAGGCGTCTCCCTGAGACACCTCTGTTGAGTCGGATGAGTTAGTCTAAGATGAATCCTTCTCCTTCAACTAGACAGAGCTTAGACAAATAGTGTAGACTAGATAAACAGCCAAAGACAGATGACATAAAGACTGTACTAGAAGTTATGGCATGCTGATCTACTCAGGGTTAGTCCATATCATGGGTAAAATGCATGGTTTCTTAAAGAATTGCTTAACTGATGCCGATTTACTTTGCTGGCCTCTGACTGGTGTGGTGGATGTGGAGGAGTGAGAAAACATGTCGTACTCATGGCAGAGAACTGGCCAGGCATGGTTCAGGTGAATCTGTGGTCCACACAGCTGAAGGCTATTTGAAAGTTTAGGGTTTGATTTTCAAAAAGGCTTTCTCGCAAAAGACAGGGCTGGTACCAGGAACGGTGCTGTGATGGCAGGGTGTGGAGAAGACAATGCCATTCCCCACACTCACCTCATTGTTGTTTTGATTATGCAACATTCCTCTCTGCCCACAATACTTGGGTCACTGTACCATAACCCATGAACTGTTTTCCCCCTTGGCCGCATTTCATTGCGGTTATCCCTCAAGACAGTCAATATCTAATTGAATGTGGGTTTTGTTGTATGCTCAATGAATTCCATGTGTTCGTCTCTTAGAAACAATTTGACAGCAATGAAGACAAGAAAAATTGCAAAAATAATGAGGACTCCTTTTTAGGGAAAAGTAATTGAAATGATACAAGCCCAAATCCTGAGTGATGTTGAGTTGTACAGTGCCTGACTTGACTTGAACAGAAGGTGCTGGAGGTACAGGAAGGATTAGTTCCAGAAACATTTCCCTCACATGAACTAATGTACAACAATAAAAACTCAAAACACATACTCTGATCAAAAATGGAAATTAAAGAACTCACAAACCCATATAACTGCTTGAGCAGACTGAGAAAATGATGTGGTGTTTATACCAGGTGTCTTTCACAAAATACTGGTTTTCCATAATTTGGCATATTATATTGAGTTGTCACTCGTCTTGTTTGATCACTGACCAATTTGTAATACTAAAAGATACACACTCACTCACACACACACAGAGAACAAACATACAGACAAGGCAGGGAGGGGAAGCAGTACCCTGAGAGCTGGTTGGGGACAGAATATATTTTGCTCTGAAGAAGAACCAGTTTGCTGTGTAAGGGATAAGAAACTATCAAATTCATTGTTTCTTTCAATTTCTTTAATTGGTCATGACCGAACACAAGCATTTCATGCCTTTCTTCTCTCTCCGTTCTTTTCCTATAATAATAGACATTTTTCCTAACGGCGTCTGTCTCATTAAGCACTCAACAGCCTATTACACTATGTTAACCCAGTGCTATCTGTCTGGACTTTGTGGAGATTTCCAGTTTATGATATTTTTCTCCTGTGTCCGCTCTGCTCGGTGCCTGTGCTTTCAGCAGTAGCTGTGGTGATAGCCCATTCATTCACGTTGTGTTGAAGGGTTGACTATAAAATTCTTCTTTCTTTCCCCCCTCCTCTTCTTGTAACCTAATGCCCTTTCTTGCTCTTTGATTCTGGCTACATTCTTATAGGATTAAGGGTTTTCTGTTTCCTAGAAGGAATAAAATATGGCTATCTGAGCCAGAGGAGTAGGAAATCTCTCCGTAAACTCCTTAATGGGGGTTTTTATGGGATATATTTTCACTTCATTTAGTTTTTATTTCAGTATGGCTCTTTCATCAGTCTGAGCATCTGAAGGAAATGACAACTTTATGGGAAGGCAAGGAGGAATCGTTGGATTAAAAGAAGGTATGAAAACCAAACTCAAAGAATGGAAAGGTTTAGAAAGAATAAAAACCTAATAGGTGGTTCACTGAAGTAAAAATGAATGTGCTTTTTGGGTGGAGAGATTCCTGAGAGACTCTACATTGTGACCAAGAGTCTGTATGTGATGGTCCGTAAAAGTGGACAGATTAGCTTTCTTCACAGGCTTTAAAATCAGTAAAGGTGCTTTAATCTCCCGTACTGCTTTCTTCTCAGCAAGGGCCCTGGTCATCCCCATATCAAGATGAATACTTCCTTCAGCCAGGTCATATCGTTATGGAAGACACCTGGCCTTTCAGACTTCATGAGATTTAAAAATCTACCACTTTCCTTGGTAAGTTTTTCAGTGATTATCTGAACTCATTATTGAAAATGTGTATTTTATCTCACTTTAATCTAATTTCAAATTCTAGCTGGTCAGACATTGCATGCCTTTTGTCTGCTAGACTGAGCAACTTTTTATTGTCAGAAATATTTTCCATTCCTCAAATACAGACTGTGATTTCATTGCCTCTCAACTTTTTCTTAGAGAAGTTAGGGAGGCTGAGGTTCTTAACTCTTTTGTTTTAAGGCAGATTTTCCAGACATAAAATCATTGCTGTAGCCTTTTTCTGATAGCTTTCCAGTGTTTCAGCTACCTCCTTGGACTGTACATGTTGTTTGAGTAATGGTCTCACCAGCACTGTATGCAGAGGTAATAATAACATTACACTTTGGCACAACATGCTCTTTCTGTAACCAAGCATTGTATCTTCTGTTTTACAGGACAGTATACAGGGGTTTTGGGAGTGTCTGCTTCTGAATATGCTCTAAGAGTCACTTGGTCTTAGATGTAGAAATAGTGTGTTTCACTGCAGCGTGATGTTCAAAATAACGCAGTTTACCGAGCTATGAGCACAATTGACCCATTCCCATTATTGTTTACTGTTCTCCAAATGTTTGTGTCCTCTGAAAACTTCACCATCCTGGCTAAAGATGTTGAATAACATTGGACAAAAGGAGATCTCTGTAAGACCCACAGAAAATACCCCCCCCTTTGATGATGATTCCCCGTTAACAATTGCTTTTTAGGAGTATAACTCTGGAAGAGACCTCCTGGGTCATTGACTCTAATCCCCAGCTATTTCAAGTAACCACATCATACAGTCAGTATTAGAAATCTAGTTCAATTTTAATCCATTTAATATGTGCTGCATTGGTTTTTATGTAGTGCTGCTTTTGTAATCTGAATGCCATGTGATAGTAACTCATTAAGTCATTTTATTTCTAGTAATGACAAAAACCAGCTGAAGTGATTTTTATGTATTGCAACTTCAGTCTAGAAACAATGAAGCAAAAAAAAAAAAGAGCCTGAGGTTTTTCTTCTTTACTTATTTCAAATGAAATGGTTTTTAAAATTAAAATAACAAATAAGTTGACACCAATAAAACACTGAGACACGCTGCTGAAAAAATACCACATGGAATGTTTTTAGTAGGATGGTTCAGAGTTCCAAATGGATTTTTTCCTAAGGATATTGATTCACAAGGATGGGAAGATAAAACCTAGATGGCAGAGATAATTGCCTTCCCCAATATTTCCTTTCTCCCTTCTTCCAGAGGTTGATCCTTTCCTTTGCAGGGAATCTGAATTGCATGTGAAGTAACTTTTGGACTATAGCCATTTGCATCTGCTCTGTTAAAATCACCCAGGTTGTAGATGATGGTTTGGCAACTACATCACATACAGTTTGACTGTATCTACTGCGGTGCAGCAGTCTCTAGAAGACGGAGGTGCCTCCTCTAACTGTCCATGTTTAACCTGCCAGTTGCCATGAATGAACAGCCCTAGGTCCAGGCCTTTGCTGGGCTGATGATGCTGGAGAAGGCCAGGCAGTCTCTGAAGTAGTGGCCTGCAGAAGTCACAGTCTACAGGGATGAGTATCAGATGACCAATGTCACCCATCGCTGAGTTCAGGGACAGCTGATGGCACGTAGCAGCTTACGGTACTGATGTTGTGCTTCCTCCTGGTGCGCGAGTGTGTATCTCTCTGTATTACACACCCATCAGTGACCAAACAAGACACCTTTGTGTGTTTTGGGAGGAATCAATACAGTACTTAAGCCAGATGTGTGTGTGTTTTGAGGATTTTGCCATATAACTTCCTTTCCGTTTAGTAACTGGGAACTAGATGGAGCTTATTTGTTTATAGAGATATACTTTAATCTCTGGCTGTCAAAGTGGATTTAGGTAACATGTATATCCTTCTTAAATGTTGGAGGCTGAGCAGTTCTGAGCTCATCTTTAGAGCTGGGGATGGGAGAAGAGTGGGAAAAATATTTTTAATGTTTTCAACACAGTAGTGGTGTCAGATTTACCCCAATTTCCAAACTGACCCCAACACTCATGCTAAGGTTTGAATGATTTCCCACCACGACTGAAGCAAATGTGGTTCTGGCCTATTTCCATGTTGCTATGAGCCAACTAATGCTTTTGGATGCTTGTGAGATTATGAGTTTCTGTTGTTCTGAGCAAAATTCGTAGGCACAAGGCCTTTGGCAATGTGCCAGCACACTGAATCTGAGCTGAAACTCATCTTTGTGTGAACCCAACTGAATGACCCTTCCTGGGTCTCAGACATATACTCAACCTCATTTATTTGGTGAATTATACTTCTAAAAAACAGCCCACATTATGCAAGATTTCCCTGCCTTACTGTCATATCACACGTGCTTAAATGAGACACTTTCATGTTAGTGACATGAGTCCAAACAACGAGCAAGGATTTGGAAGCTACAAAAGGAAAGTAATTTGCTCCTGCTGAGTAACCTCAGAAATATCAATCTTGCAACTTCTATAAATACATTTCATCAGGGACTTGTTCAGGTTGGGCGTCAGAGTGGAAAACATTTAGATACGTGACTGAGCGGAGTTCGGTCACTCAGGTGAGGCGTGCCCTGCACAGCTGAGTGCCGCTGGGACGAAGGCACTGGTGTGATGGTGTGGGACCAAAAGCAATGGAGAATAATCGTAATCTCAGAGCATTTTCTCTTCTATTTGATGGGGCTATTGCTGTTCTGGGGAGACAGTGAATTTATCACAGCCTTCCCCACTCACCCTCACCTGCAGTGAGTGTCTTAAGGCAGAATCCACAGAGGCTACTTAGGCAGATTTAGGACCTGAAGGATCTTTGTGATCTGCAAAGACTATGCTTAAGCGATCAGAAAAAAAGCAGCTGGTTTTTAGATCTGTATATTCATCAGTTGTGTTTTACTTGCATTCTGCTGGATGACAGGACTTTCCCATTTTGGCAGAGTGTTCCAAAGTGTGAATGTCCTGGGGAATTTAGTTTTATTTTAGATAGTCCTCCTTGCTCTGTCCAACAGTGCATGTAGCCTTTCCTATTGACTCATTAGGAAGCTGTCTAGCTCTGACTCTTTTAAGCACTCTGATGTGGCCAAATGCTTAATTTCTAGGCATCACAATATCTAAACTGAAGGCAGCTAAGACACTTTATTGTCCATAGCCCCTTTTGTGCTTTAGTTCCCATCTCAGCACTGGGAATGGTAGCCCATCCTCCCTTCCAAGGATGGTGTGAGGATAAATACATTAAAGGAGGTGAAGTGCTCAATTATTATGGTAATAGGACTCCTATAAATACCTAAAATATATGTGTATATTTGGATTTTAGCAGAACCTAACTTACAACTGCAGCTTAAAAAAACTACCATAAACCCCCTTATAAATTCCATCTGTGAATATTTGATCAGATGCTATGTGGGCGGAAAAGTATGTTTCATTGCTATTGTGATTGCTTTCTTTCTTTAGCTTTTCATGAGTAATAAATGTGAAGAATGTCCCAACGCTTTTATGCTCTCCCAGTCAGTAATATTTTCTCTGAACCCGTATGCGAATGTTTAATTCATTAAATGGTATCATGCAACTTTATGGTGAAATCATAAATCTGTTCTGTTACATTGCTTATTGGAAAATCTTCAACCTCAAGCAAACTTCTAGCACTATAGCTTGCTTCCCTTGATTACATATGTCTTTTATTGGCTGCTTCCCACTTTCTCTTAGGTTGCTTTCTCCCTCTGCTTCCAAATTTGGCATTCCACTTTACAGTAGTGAATCTCACTGGTTTGAGAAGAGGACTTGTTTTCATGTGCATGTAACTGGCAAAAAGGAAGACACAATATATCCTGCTTTTTACTTCATAGGGCTTTTGTGCTCAGTACTGCTCAGGTTTTCAGGATGAAGATCAGCATAGAGGCACTGGAAAAATTCACTGTGGGTATGAGACACCTGTGATGGTACCCGAGGTTAAAAAAAAAACCAGAATGTGTTCTTTTTACTTTCTTGTTTTCTTAAGTTAACCACTTCCAGTATTAGCAAAATTGCGCAGGATGGTGTGCCACATGCAATATCATTCATTGCTGTCCTTCTCAGCATCGTGCTTTGCTTTTCAGTTGCTCATGGTCATGACTAATCCTATAGGGCCCTCAGGAAAAATCCCTGGAGACCTGGAGGTGGGTATCAATACTCTGAAGTCCTCCTAGGAAAGCAGTTGGATAGCAAGAACACAGGCTACTTAAACCTCTGCAGAAAAGTCCAGCATGCAACCTGCACAGTCAACCTACCAGAGGCTTCCATGTGTTGGCTATGATTATAGACCAAACACCTGTCCAGATTGATGATAAACAAGCTTCTTTTTCTAGACTGCTGTGGCCTTACTTTTTGCCAGAATCCCAATGAAAATGAGTCAAAACCAGCACGCCTGTGAACAGTACCCCAAGGGACAGATGAAGATGCTCCCTGCTTGTGATTTTTTGCAGCTGGCTTATCTGTGAGACCGTCAGCATGAGCAGCTGTGAGACAGACAGGGCAAGTTGCCCAATGCTCTGCTGTTCCAGACTGTCTTAAAAATTACCTTTGAATCCTCCTCCCTTAGCTGTGCTGTGCTTTCTGTGGTCACAGCTGAGATTGTGGGACAGTAGTTATTACTGAAGACTTGTTGGTGGATCTTTGCTGGCTTCTTAGTGATCAGAAGTCTGCATCAAAGAAATTGCCCAGGCAATTGAAGATAGTTGGCAGCTCCTTGGCAGTGTCAGCAGAAACACTCAAAAGAAGAGATTAATTCTTAACTCCAAAGCTGGCTCAGGGACACATAAGTTATAAGAGAATTGCCCTTCTCTTGCTCTGTCTACTGCTCATCCTGTGACTGCTACTGTCTTGGATCCCCATGCTCTGATTTCCAGAGTGGTCAGCAGTTAGGTTTCAATCCAACAAGATATGTTGTCACCATTATGGCATCATTGAGCATAATGGTACAACTCATGTCTGTCCCTAAAAGCGGCTTTTCTAAGTGCCTAGGTACTACCAAGAGCCATAGGATACAATAATGACTAGGCATCTACATGCAGAGAAACACCCCCCACACACCTGTTTTTTTCAGCCCACCCATAAGCTCATCCATAGTTTTATTAAATCCAGTGAGATCCTTTTCTTTAAGGTGGACATGTGCTTAAGTGCTCTGCTTTTTTTTTTTTTTTTTTTTTAACCTCTTTTATATTTTAGAAGAATCATTTACATCAAGGAGTGTCCTCTGTACAATGGGTGGGATTCCAGTATATTTTCAGCAAAGTGAACCAGGCAATTATCTTGCAGAACTGGTGCAGATGCTAGAATGAGAAGGTGTGGTAAAGGGGAATGCATGATTGATTTCTTTTCTATTCCAGAGCTGGGTGAAATGCCTGACACAGCTGTTCGCTTACACTGCTTGCAAGAATGAGGAATCAATCTCACCAGATGTTGTTCATTTCCTCTGTTGCTGTGTGGCCAGCTCTGTTGTACAGAGGATGCAGGGGGCGGAGGGGAGGGAGGGAAAAGAAAGGGGAGAAAATCTCAGTCTAAATTACACAAGAAGGGCCCAGTGTGGGAATTTAATGTAAGCGAGGAACACAAGAACAGGCCATGACTGGGAAAGTGGAGGCTGGAAAGACAGAGCCCACTCATTCATGAGTCTGATTCATTCACTGGGCAGCAGAGCAGACTCCCATCCCCTGTGGGTCAATACATGACCGTCTTATGAGTTCTCCTGAAAGCTAATGTTTTTCATTAAAAGGATGCAGGAGGTACATGGGGAGGGTTCAGTAGCGAACAAGCCAGTGATTCAAGGCCACATCTGCCAGCTGCATTACACACTGTGTCAGATGAGTCTGTGGAGCACTTACTCACATGTGTAGAGTCTTTGAGCAACATTCGGGGAAGGGATCACAGTAACAGTGTGATGTGTTGCTACCACAAACAAACAACCTGGGTGCTTGTGGTCCTGTGTATGCCAGGACCATTTCAAACCACCTTCTTTCCCAAGGCTGGAACAAGCTGCTCTGCTTGGAGATACAGCTGGGGAGATCGGTCATGACATGGGAAGCACCTGGTGCTGGGAATCTACTAAAATGTTATGCCATCTCTTCAAGCTTTTTTCACTAGGGCAGGTGTGTTCTGTAGATCCCTTAAAGGTTTCTTTGCCTGTGTAACTGGTTGACAGGGAAACAAAGAAAGAGTCAGTGGAAAGGACCTTCAAATAAGGAGGGCACTTTAAGCTAAGGGTAAATGCTTCAGGAAGAGAGATATGAAATGTGAAAAGTTTGCAGATGAGCTGTAGAGGTACCACAGGTCAGGAGACGGCATGGTGATATCTGCTTCCCATGAAGGAAAACTATTTTAATAAACCACTTGAACCTGGACTTAATGATTATCATTTGCTCTGGAATATCCACTTCAAAGTGAATTGATTTCTGCTATGTACTTTTTAATACTCTTTTTTGCACATTCTCCATTTCTTTGCAGTATGGACCTGGTAGGTTCTGGTCTCTGTGGCTCTACCAGCCTTAGCAGGTGTGAGGAGAAGGGGAGAGCTCATGGAGCTGCTGCCATGGGAGATCAGACCAAGCTACTGCTCACAAACAAGCTCTGCCTTGAGCTGTGTGAGGAAGGGCTAGTGCCACACTTTGCGACCTTTCTGTCTAAAACACCTTGAAAGAAGCCCATCTCTCTCTGCCCTGTAGCATTTAATGCCTTATTGGTAACAAAACCCCAAAGACCTAAAAACCGAAGAAAGAAAGGATTCCAAACCAGAAAAAAGCACAAAGCTTTTTTTGGTTTTTGCCTGAAGTGTTTGGTCTACAATAGGGCAAAAACTCTGTGGGAGAAAATAACAAGCTGTCACTGCTGAAGTCACTTGAGAGAGACACAGTGTCAGGATCGGGATGGACTGGCACGTCCCTCTCTTGAGATACAACCACCACCACTGAGGGAGGGACAGCCAGGCTCTTGCTATTGGGCCTTAGGACAGATATATACTCGTTGAGGTGGGAATAAGGAAAGAAACAGAACCATAATGTTCCAAATAACACTGTTGTGTTGCATGATGTGTGGTCATGTCTGGCCTGCAGTTATGGAGCAAGATGGGCCTACTCTAACATGTCTTCTCATGAAGCAGTTACTTCTGCCAAGGGTGGGAGACTGGGTTATATGGAGCACTCATTTCACCTTTGTGCCAGTTTCTGTGGTTTTGATTAACAAAGGGAGTATAAATTAACTGAAGAACTGTTGGGTTGAAAATAATGCAAAGATTCTGTTCTCCAGTTGCAAGGATGCTAAACTCTGAGTCAATCTGTTGACATCAGTGCAGATAATCTAGATTTACACCAGTGTGAAATGTCCTTCAGATGGATTAGCTGGAGTGATTCCTTAAGGGAGAATAAACTGCTCTCACAGGACATGTTAGAGGCTCTGATGAAAGGATTTATTGTAAGGTTCCTGGGAATGTGGATGAGACATCCTGATACTCTGTAGTTACATTGATCAGATCCTTGCTGTTGCTCGAGGCAACCTGGGAGTTACTCCTTGAAGTGCCATTAAACAATTTCCTGTTTTGTTGCAATTATACCCAACCAAATCCTACTTTGCCATGTTGCTTGAATAGACCGTTCTGAATATCACCTAGCATATCTATTACCTGCTGTAGTTTGCAAACTCTTTTATGCAATCTATGAGACGTGCCAAGGGGGCTTGATCATTCAGTGCCAAAGCTGGCAACTTCTGGTAAGTCCTTTGCCTTTTGCAAACCTCCCTTTACCATCGCTGAAAGGCGGACAATGCATGTGCAGCGTGAAGTTACGGTTAAAGTTACATGGAAAGAAAATGACAAGAGCAGCTGTCATATTTTTAACAAAATTTGGTCACTGCGGATATGAAACCTGAGAACTTGCATAAGAGACCCGCTCCACTGAGCGTTGGTTTAGTCCACAGAGCAGCTGCACAAAGGGGGGCATTTCACCGCTTTTCTGGAGCTCCTTGCCTGGGGAATTGTGGCTGCAGGTTCCCGAAGGCCCCCTGGTGTTTTGCGCAATCTATCTTTAGAGAACTGCAAGTTAATTTCTGAGAAGGGCACTGGCTTTGAGCAGGGACTACCTCTAAACTGACAAACCACTTCCTGCAATCGTTAACTGAATTAAGAGCTTGCTGTCCCCTTCACTCCCCTGAAAAGCCCCCCCCCCCTTCACCACCACCACTCCCTCTTGGCTTGGCATCAAGAAATATTGGTAAAGACAAAAGAGCATGGAGGGTTGAAGTGATACTAGTTCATAGGCCTCCTCGCTGCCTGCGTCTTCTACAAAGAACTCTGATATCAGTCCTATTGGGGCTCTGCGGGAGCTAAACCCATGACATTTCCAGAGTGTTTTCCAGCCCTGGGGAAGAAGGCGCCTCATATGTCTGTGTATTTGATGCTTCCTTTGTGTTTCTACCAGCATGACCCTCTTCTGAATCTGATACAAAAGGATGTTGCAATTTTTGGCCAAATTCTGGGAAGTAACAGAGCACCTGCAACTCCTCGGATGTTATTCCCTGCTAAAAACATCCCAGATCTGGTCTATATCAGGTTCCTTTACAGGATATGGCAAAACCTTGCAATCATTAGTGTTGACTTCAATGGTATATGCTTGTAGCCATTGAGAAACAGAACTGCAAAGCTAATCTAAATTCTTCCTGTCTGATTTTACACTTGATGATGGTGGTGGTGTGTCTTTTTTTTTTTTTGTTCCCAGATTTGTGGTCTTCTAACATCTACTTTCCTTAGTCTTTGTATACATTTATCTCTAAAACCTTTCTACTGGGTGAGATTTACAAGTGCTTGCTTAGTATACATTGCTCTCTCCCTAGGTTCCTGGTCCTCCCTTTCCGAAGGTGGCCAGGCAGGCTTATTCACTGTGAGACTTACAGATGCAGACTAGTATTTTGCAAACTGGTGACAGAAATTGAAATGTTACCTAAATAATATTTTTCAAGAACTTTTCAGTTATGGGCAAGGCAATTAATTCAAAGAATGTTTTTCTTGCATTTTTAAGATTCCAGTATCATTGCCGAAGTTGATTGGTTCTATACACATGAAACACACAGGCAGTTTAAGACTATAAACACACCTCAACACATACTTTTCTACTTCATTGTTATTAGGTAAGCTGCATAACCATTGCTTCATAACTTAAATGGTCACGAAAGATATTCTTCCTGCAAACACGTCTAACTCAAAAAAGAATATAAAGGTTTTGACTGTTTTCTCATACAAATATAAAGAAAAGTTTGTTTTGCAAACAGATATTTTCTCTCAAAGCAACTGTTTTGCTTCTCCTTTGCCACAGACACAATGCCAACAAGAATTAATGAAGAGCTAAATAGGGAACATATGTTATATGTTAGTATCCTAAGACTGAGAAATGCATGGAGGAGTGCATAGTGTGAGTAGAAGAAGCCAAAATGGGGAATATATGCAAATCTAGAAGAAGCCATTTGAATTTCCCATTAAACTTTGAAGGCTACTTATAGGTGTTTGCTTTTTATACTGAGGACATTGTGACAGAGCTGAAGTGCTATGTGTACAAGACCTTCTCAAAGTTGCTAACTTCTGTCCCAAAAAGCGGCCAGGAAAGGAAATGGAAGCCTCTATTACTACTGTCTGCAAGATAAGCAAGAACAAATGACCGGGAACAGTTTGTTGCCCCTCTCCAGCTGGACTGGAGACTCACAATGGATCATTTTAATGCTTGCAGAAGATGGCCTGAAGAAGAGTATAATCACTGTAGTATCAGATGTTTTGATGCAGTATTTCCTGAGTGTGCAGGGCACCTGAAGGCAAGATGAGCCTTTAAATCGTCTCAAAAAACAGAACCAGTGAAGAATTTTTCAGCAGAACATTTTTTTCATTGGGAAGTGACATTTCTTTAAAATAAAAACTTTCCCTGGGAACACACAAGTTGGAACAAAGTTTGTCATTGTCATTGCTGACAAAGCTGCAAACTCCAGAGGATTATAAAAACTGAAACTGCATAGGAAATACATACAGGCACGTAGCTTGAATACAGTCTACAATATATACACCCCAGGAGGCTGGACTGTATAGAGGCAGGCGTTTACTCCCACCAAAAGCACTTGGAGTGTTTCCATCTTTCTTAATGGAAGCAACATTATGTCTTGAGTATGAAAATGCAAAAAAGCAGACAGTGTGAGCCCAAGGGAGTTGCTCATTTGTTTGGCCATTGCTGCATGTCTGTTGGATACTTACTTTAGCTGCAATATTCGTTATTCAGTAGGAAGCAACAGATGCCAGGGGTGCCATTTCTTGCACCTGTGTAAATTGGGGTTCAATCCATAAATGCACTGGAGCCTTCACTGGCCCCTCGGTAAACCTGGGATTGAGGGTCATATCCATTTCCATGGCTGTAAGCAGGATGCAGAAAATTTTTGAGATAAGTAGATAAAATATGCTACGAACACACACGGGATTGTGTCACTCCATGATTCGCACAGTCCTGACTGTAGCTGGCTATTGAACTGTTTCATTAGTTAGTGCCTTTCTCCCAAATAAACTCATGTGAGATCAAACGACTGTGGCTCACAGCCAGTCATGCACCCCGGGGTATTTGAACCCGCCACCCTCATGTCTCAGGAAAGCATCCTGCCAGGCATGCCTGGAGGGCATTTGCAGCAACACTGGGCACAGGTTGCATTTTGAATCCATCACCAGGAGTGGAAGGTTCACAGGTCCCTCTGAAGAGCAGGAAGCGTGAGGGAGATTGTTGAGCCCAGTGACTGTGGCTCTCAGCCGGGAGCCCTGGGCTGGGTGGTGGGGAGCCCCTGGTCCATCAGCAGTGTCTGGGCTTAATGCAGTGGCTACCTGGTTTCACAAATGGAAAGGAGCATTGGCAGAGACACTGAGAGAAATCAGACCAAGAATATGTCTCTGTAAGGACTTTCTGAACCCTGCATCTCCAAACTATATACTTATCATCCATTTTTGCATTTTAGATTCTAACTTGCAAATACTCCATTTGATAATGGTGGTTTTCTAATGGTATTTTACCTAAGCACTTAGTCAGTCAACTAATGGAAAGAGGATTGTATTAAACTGCTCTTACAGTCTCTGACCTAGGACTACAAACCTCTATCTCAAGAGGCAGGCTAAGGTTAGACTAAATGCAGGTATGCTGGTTCCCAGGTCTGTGTACTAATGTATTTCTCACCCATCCAAGGCCAGAGCCTGCCACTTTGAACCTGGTGTGGTGTAAAGGCCTTTTTGACTCCAATTCCTCAACAAAAAATACATGCAGAAGAAGACTTACCAAGACATTCAGACTGCAAGGGAAATCTCAGCTACCCATCATGAGTTTCTCTGGGCCACCGCAGCAAACAGCCATGACTTTTGAGGAAGGTCTGTAGATCTCATTTACCCTTTTCAAGAAGACAGACATGATTTGCAGCCATCTTGGCCAAAGTTTGTCCTCACTGCAGCAGAGGTTGTCATTTTACTAAGTTATACCCCCATCTTGCTTGTGCAATCAGCCATCCTTGGTGCTCTGCTTTTTTGGCTACTACCCCAACCTCTTTCTCTCCTTCTCTCTGCCTCCATTTTCTTTTCTGTCAAAAAGTTCAGTTTCTCAATATAAAGCAGTAGAAATCAAGGCCTGAAAGGATTTTGTGGGAGCTGTCTAGCCCATCCTCCTCGCCCACAGAAATTCAGCTATATCTAAATTTGTATATGAGGAAGAGGAGGAAGGGGCAGAGAGGCTGTCAGGCTACAAGCTACTTTTGGCTTGTCTCTGATTAGCACCAGCCACAGGTGCTAAGCACCTCTTCACTGTCAGATTTTCCATTCAGTGTGTGTCCTTAATACAAGCAGAAACTATTTTTGGTTACAACACAATCAGCTATCTTTATCAAGGGGTTTTCTACAGTGCCCATCTGTATAGCATCCAAGTACTTCCCAGACAGATTTGGTCTTCATGCCATGAATGAGAAAGCATTTCTCTGACAAATTATTTAAAAATAGTATGGGTGGATTTATTAACACCTTGTAAAAACCTAGGCAGCTGCAGCTAAGTATAAAGTCAGCTAGCAAAACGATGGGGTAAAAGCTGGTTAATATTTTACAAGAAGTTTTCTAGACATAAAAGATCACTTTCAAAACTGATTTTTTTAGAGAAATGATGCCTTTGAAAAGTTTTGTTTGCAATTCACTTATACATCCCAGATATACAACCCACATAATAAACATCTTAAACTTGAGAGTCTCACTTCAGTTTACTTGATTCCAGTCAGTAATTATGGATACTAAATTTCTGTAAGTAACATCTAAGCTAAGTTTACATTGTCTGCAGAAAGGTTTGTGCCATTTAAGTCAATTTAGAAATCTGTTAAGTAAATCTGACGCAAGTTTAGTTATAGCAAATGTCTTAGCTAATAAATTTCTTGGGACTGTGTTGTATCTTTTCTGCATGCATGGATGAATCTCAAGTGCTCTCAAAGCCTCAGCGAATAAATAATAAATGATGCAAAATAGCTTTTTGATACATAATAATATCGTAACTTTAAAATGTGTTTTCCCAGGACTAGAAATGAGTGTGGTGTGTCCCTCTGGGAAGTTATTAAACACAAAGAAAAAAGAGCTATTTCTAGTGTTGGAAGCTGGTCACTGCATCTCTTAGCACACTCTGGTTCCTGGCAGTCATTTACACTCATTTCTTATGCCCTATCAAAGGGACTGTAAATTATTGCCAACTCAGTATGCTTCACCCACCTTATTATAGGTGAAAATAAATTGCAAAGCAATGAAGATTCAGATCTGTGGGATATACATGCACAGAAAGGCTGCTGCTTTAGCTTATCAGATACCTTCATTTATCTTCACTCCAGCACAAACTCATGTTTAATACTCTTAATATTCTCTCAGCTGATATTTGATCCTATATATCAGAGGTCTGTTTCTCCTTTGTTGTGTGTCCATAAAACTTTCTTACTCAGATTAATCTCCATTCAGACTAAGTGTTTCTCTGCTCACTAAACTGATGTCTAGTGCTCCCTTGTGACTGCATGGCTTGTCCTCGATGCTCTTGGGATTTTAGGCAATCCAAAGCCTGGACAAAGCTGAAATCACTTACCTGATGTGGTCAAGTGGAGTATAGTCAATGCTACAGGTGAGTAAACTTTCTTAATGCAGTTTAAATCACGTATAAGTAATTTTAAAATATCCCTTAAAATGACTTTATTATAACCCTAGATAACCACTTAAAATGCCCAGTTTTTCCCCTCTGTGATAAATTGAAATGGAAGTTAGACTTAACCCTTGATTTCCCTTTCTGGCAGGAGCTGGGGAGACTGAGCACATTTTACCTGTTCCTCTTTTCCCCCTTCCATTTCAGGGGAAATATCCTTCCTTTCAACAAATGTGATGTCCCCCTGACAACCCTCCTGCAGCAGTTGCTCTGTAGAGCTCAGAAGCCAGGGGCAGTTTCTTAGCTCCTCTGCTGCTAGCCATAGCTCAGCTCCTGGGACACTCCTAGGACAAATCAGCAGTTACTGGCCATCAGCTCTGACAAATGACACCTGTGACCTCAGACACAGTAGTTCAGAAATGTTCCTTGCAATATTTGTTAAAACCTTTGAAACAGTCCCTTTACAAGTATTGAAAGGCGGCTATCATGGTGGCATATTTAAGTACTTCTGAATTAGGTGATCAAGAAGATAAAGTCATCTAGGCAGCCCCAACTTGACGGCTTCATATGAACAAGTCATCTTTAATGATGTGATCACGGACTCCTGCACCTCCCAGGGCTCCCATGGATGATGATCATTTAACACTGGGCAGTTCAGCATGGCCAGTGTGAGGCTCATCTTACTAATCAGACCCAGACAAACCATCCTCCAAGCACAGAACCACTCATTTCCCAAGTGCTTTTCTATCATGGTAGCAGTCAAATGCTCTAAAGAAAACATATTCTCGCTAATGCCAAAAGGTGAAATTAAGTTATTATTCTCATTTTTGGTGGCAGAGAGAGATTCAATAGCCACTAATTACAAGCCATGGTTTTTCAGGGCCCTTGGTGTATTGTGTGTGCTCAGAGTATGGCTCCCTGCACCTCCAGTTACAGCTGCGGCAGCAGCAGCTGCAAACCAGTTTTGTCCTGCCCACTCAACGAACATGGGAAAAGCAGGCTGAGTATGGTACTATGTATTTAAAAGTGGATCTATAAAATGTGCAGAAAGAGGGTGGGAATGTGACCTTTATTTCAGTGTGTATTTACTAACTTTGTAACCTAAATAGTCCTTACTATCTTTAAGTTGGTACATGGTGCATTTTTAGGTTACATTTTCAATACATTAAAAAATTCGGAAACATGACATTTAATCTGAACTTGGTATCAGCTGGACCATACACTAAATTCACTGTGTAAAGCCCTGCCAAGTGTGTTAACAGGGTAATTCACAGCAGCAGTGGGTCCCCATCTTCCCTACTGCCTTGAAGGAAGTGGAACATGTGGCCTGTAAGCATCCCAGATGTTTGTGGAGAGCAGAGGAATGAGGAGATTTGAAAAAGCAGAGGCTTGGACCATGGAGAGGAAGTGGTTTTAAGACAGAACTAAGGAGAATTTGGAGATGGAGTGTAGAACTATGATGATTCTTTAATGCAACAAGAGATCATCAAAAAGGTGTTTTAGGAAAGAGCTTGGAAAGAAGGACAGGGGATCTTTGTGTGCTGTTTAAGCCACTGACATCAGTGCTGACTCCCTCGACAGCTGCTTTCAACTCAAACATGCTGGGAGGGAGTATGTCATATTTTATCTCAAGCTTCCTAAAGAGCCAATTACTCTAACGACTCATCCCCACTCAGAGGCAAAATGGAGATTTCTAATGAGGCATCACCAGGTCTCCACCAGTCTCTGAGCTGAGCACCTCTGTCTTGTGGATCTCTGAAGCATCTCATGAGTTTTAACTCTGCTTTGCTCAGCCTTGTGCCTTCCCTTGATTTATCCCTCACTTTGTTGATTCTGGTTTTGATGTCAAAGGTTCAGACTCATTCTTTTTTTCCCTCTTCCTTTTGTTACGGAAGCTGTAGGTCTGTCTTCCATTAGTAATCAACTCGTGGGAGGGAGGCTACTTCACAAGAGACTATTGTCCTCTGATGTAATATACTAGTCCGGTGTCCTGCGGCTCCATTAAATTAATGTCATCCATGATCATGATGAATTTTCTGGTTCACTTTTTAGTGAAAATGCTGCAGCATTTAGCATCAGCACCTAAAATAACCTGCCAGTCTGGGCTGAAGTGTTCTCTGCAGATGGTAGCCCTGTTCAGAGGGTACTGCTCTGAAATTTAGCGGCATCAAATAAAACTCCAGATCTGACACTTCATGTCTTTTGAGCATGCTTTTAACAGACTGTTTTTTTTTGTTTTTTTTGTTTTTTTTTTTTTTTTTTTTTTAATAGTAGTAATAAAATGTAACTATCCTAGAGCTGAAATAATGCTATTTTTAAATCAAACTTTTTTGCACAACAGAGTCATGGCAATTGTGGTCTCTGACCCATTATTACTGCAGACGGTATGCTGTGGCTCACAAAGAAAGATTTTTACATGAGAGATGGCATGTTTAGTGGTTATATTCGCTAATTATGCTCTTTATGGATAGAAAGGATAATAATCTAGGTAGTTTTTTTCCCAGCATATACAAATGAATTGGCATCAGTCTTGGATCATAAATTTAAAGTTATCATTCTATGCTGCTTCTGTTTGACTATTTTTGTCTTTTAAAATGGCCTTTTCTTTACAGCATTACTCAGAGCGTATTAGTCTGTATTGTTTTCACAGAATCACGGAATGGTCAGGGTTGGAAGGGACCTCTGGAGATCATCTAGTCGCCAAAGCAGGGTCACCTACAGCAGTTGCACAGGATCATGTCCAGGTGGGGTTTGAATATGTCCAGAGAAGGAGACTCCACAACCTCTCTGGGCAGCTCGTTCCAGTGCTCTGTCACCCTCAAGGTACAGAAGTTTTTCCTCATATTCAACTGGAACTTCTTGTGTTTCTGTTTGTTACCGTTGTCCCTTATCCTGTCGCTAGGCATCACTGAAAAGAGTCTGGCTCCATCCTTCTGACACCCACTCTTATTTATAAGCATTTAGAAGCCTTGCTAAGTATTTACAAGCATTGACAAGATCCCCTCTGAGTCTTCTCTTCTCCAGGATGAACAGACCCAGGTGTCTCAACCTTTCCTCGTAAGGGAGATATTCCAGTCCCCTCATCATCTTTGTTACTCTCTGCTGGACTCTGCCCAGTAGTTCCTTCTCTTTCTTGAACTGGGAAGCCCAGAACTGGACACTACTCCAGATGCGGCCTCACGAGAGTAGAGCAGAGAAACCTCCCTTGACATGCTGGCCACACTCTTCCTCATGCACCCCCAGATACTATTGGCCACCTTGGCCAGAAAGGTATATTGCTGGCTCATGGTTTTATTTATGGCATTTCTCTATGTCCTGGATATTTTGAGTTTTCTTTTGTAATTTCCATATTTTATGCTACTTCTCTCTTCTCCTTATCTCTACTTTTGCTTTCTCTTTTCCTGTTTCCCTTCAGTCATCTTCTCTTCTGCACTCTCCCAGTGGCAGTCTGCTGTTTTTCAGTTGCACCTTCTCCTAAAGTAATTGTAAACCTCATCTTTTAAAGATTTTATTTTACATCAACTTATATGTCCTCATGACAAGAATGTTTGTTTTCTTTTGGTTTTCACAGATATACTTATGATCCACTAAGAACATTGGCTGAATGTTATTCCCATCCCTCGACGCTTTCCTTCTCCTCTTCATTGGGAGCAACCCAGGGCATCAACAGATATAGAGGCTATGGTGTTATTGAGGATACAGCTGGACTCTGGGATTTCGCAGCTTGTGCTGAGATTGTGATGAGTTTGCTTAGGCCTCCGGAATGAATGGAAAAACCTTCCTAGAGAGCAAAGGGCACTGAGCAGTGTTTGCTGCCACACAGCAAGTGGTGATGCTGGCTGGAAGCAAGGACCCCCTGGAAGAGCAAGGGCCACGGGTAGGAGATGGTTGTGTGTCAACATTGCTCCTTCCATCTTGGCTTACTAAGCTGGGTTTTCTTAGTTTAAAAAGTGAAGTTTTTACTCAAAGAAAAGATATCTTTTTGGGTAGCACACTTCCCAGGAAAATTCTGGACAGTTCCACCTCTCCAGCCAGGTGACTGTCCTGTTACACTTACATGCCACTTCTTCAGGAGTGATATGTCCCCTGCACGAGTTGAACATTGGTGGTATTGGTTCTGTCTTAACACACTGTATTGTAAATCAAGTATCACACTGATCTATGTACCCAATTTGAAATTAATAGGCATCTGTTAGCTTGTAAGGTAAAAATCTTCTCCATTTAGGTATCACTTAAATCTTTCCCATAATGAATTATGCTTGCTTCTGTAGAGGTAATGTACTTTACACACACTTCGGTAAATTCTATCCTTCCAGCAGGCTTTTGCAAAATTATTTTGCTTGTTACAAAATATAGCAGCTCTTTACAAAGGCTAGACGTAAATTTCATTTGTGTTTTCTTCCACTTTTTGTGTTCTTCATGCTCCTTCTTCCAAATTTTGTGTTCAGTTCTCTCATTCCTTTCTGAGCTTTTAGTTTTCTTTCAGTCACTCCTTTGACTAACCCAATCCTCTGAATGAGACCTTGTTTCCTTCAGAGCTTTCAATCTGCAAATGGTGTTTTCCACTTATGGTCTAATTGCCTTTTCCAAACTGAAGTCAGAATATTTTCTGCAATCTTGTTCTTGATTTTGGCTCTCCATTACAACTTCTGCCTCAAATTAAGGATTCCATAAACCCTCCAAACAGCACAATTGATTCAACAGTCACAGCTCTATTCTCAAAGCCTCAAACTCTTCTTTTTCCCTCTTTTTGAGTTCTCATATGATATCTTTTCACATGTCATAAGATCTCTTTTAAATGTTTCATTCTATCTAGAATGAAGTTTTTTTTTTCAATGTCTTGATCATAATCTCATCACTAGTTTGATCTTCACTTGCATGCATATTATCAAACAAGGTCTGTGATTCTCTGATAAGAAGGCTGCTTTTAGTTGCCTTTTTCATTATCTTTACTTGCCTTTATGAATGGACAATCTTCTAGTTTGATCCAATTGCTTGCTATGGATCGATGGTGTCAGAGCTGTTGTGACATTCTCAGTTCCATGTTCTTCACCCTTTTTTCCCCCTTCTGTTTGTAGGTACACTTGTTTGTAATTACTTTCACCTCTTGTGCCATGTAGCATTGCAAATTTAGCATACTGCCAGTTTGGCCCCAGAATCTTCTAAATAAAATGACAAAAATCTGTTAGTACCAAAAGAAGAGTTTTCTTATGTTGGGATTTTTGTTTGTGTGGCTTTTTTACTCAATATTTGCAAGGTGTTGGTCAAGTTTTCCAGATTTTCGCTGGTTTATCTCTGCGTATAAAATATAAGCCTAAATAGTATAAGTTTCACAAAGGTTGTGAGTACCTGAAATAGTTTTTAGAGTAGGCAATATAAAACACCTAAGACTTACTTTCAGCCCACCATAAAGGACCTCTCTCTCACAGAAAAAGGGCCTTGGGGCAAGGTGTACAGTGCTTGTTGAGGTGTCAATAATGAGCATATTGACCTGCAATACTTCATTGCCTTCCCAGCTTTTTATCTGTAAACTCTTGATCCTGCATCCCTGTCTTTGTCTGTTACATGCTCTGATTTTCTGTATCACAGTATCTGTCCAGCAAGTCTGTAATCAAATCTGTGCTGGGCTTTATGTACCTAGTAGTTGAGCACAGGAACAGGCATCAGGGTTCTTGGTGTTACACCCTTGTCATAGCATCCCTTTGGGCCTGAGCTTACTCCCCTACCTTGTGCTGAGCTGAATTGGGGAAATAAGAGGATGCTGACCTAATCCCACCCCTTGGCTGGTCTGGCTGCAGTCCCTGGATAATGAGGGGTCAGGTAGCTCTGCCAGGGCAAAGTCGTCTGAAGGTTATTATAAATTTATTGTTCACTTGGAGAATTTTAGTGTTTGTAGAGCTGTTTTGCTTCTTTATTTTGCTCTGCACAGGCAGAAGGGAGAGAGAAGGAAATGCTCTCAAGCAAATAGCTGTGCATCAGGGTTAAGGGAGGACACATCTTCAGTGTGAAAGGTTGTGAGAGTTCAGAATCATTTTGAGATCTAATGCATGCATAATGCATTTCTAATACCATAAATAGGTAGCAGGTCATGAGAAAAACTCACAGGTTTAGAGCTGGCTGGAAATGAAAGCTGTTGATCATAAACAAGGAAAGTCACCTTGTGAGCAAGGGTCACCATTTGCATCCATTAGGATAAATCCAGATCTGTTTCACTGTGGATTACTGGGTGTTTCTTAATTTGTACTAACAGGATGAAGGTGGCTGTGATTCAACGGCATCTCAATCACTGAAGCTAATGAGCTCTTCCTATCCCCACACTGACCACAGGATGAAGTGATGAAGAGATGAATCTAAGCCTAAGAAAGGCATGGAATGGAAATGAATTTGTCAAGTATAACTAAAAGCCAGGACAGAAGCTCCTATTCAGAGTTAAGGTGACCTTAAATCCCATTTATTTGACTAACTCTGAGTGCACTAACCACTGGCTCTCCAATTGGTAAGGATGTCCAGGTTCAGCTGTTTCATAAGAAATAACATGTTGAGGATACGTGGGGTATCTTCAAGTTTTCTTTTAAACTGTTGGAGTTGTACATTAATTACATATATCCATATTTTCTTCATCCTTCGATAAGAACAAAGAACAGCTGTACTGTTGTTGTAATGTGGGTATGCACACATCTCTAGAGACTACTCCCTCCCAGGTCTATCTGCTCATCTCAGATCTGACTTTCTGAGACAGTTTGCTCTGTTTTTCATGTCCAAACATTTCCAATTTGCTTTGTGTATATATATATCTATCTTTACAGGACCAGCAGCAGCATAAGACTTCCCTGACACAGTTGAGTGGTCAGACCATTCCTGC